>NC_136903.1:8130639-8174608 GCF_949606895.1 Notothenia rossii | reverse complement strand
GCCCAGCAGAGAGATGCAGCCTGTAGAGCAGGGATGTCAAACTCAAATACACAGTGGGCCAAAATTTAAAAAAATTGTACTAGTGGAGGGCCGGACTGGTTCAATGTTTATTGCAAAATGTATTGAAATGAACTTATTGCACAAATTAAACCTGGAACTAGCAAAGCTTAAATTATTGCCTATAAAAACAACATTAAACATTAAATAATCAGTTGCATTCATTTCTTATGGCTCTATCTGCAGCTTTTCTGAGTCATTTCTTATGATTACATTTTCCCACAGGCCAACAACAGCTTCAAAAAAAACATTTCCCTCAAAGAGAAACCCAAACATGCCCTGTTGTTGTGAGAGAAAAAGTGCAGAAGGAAACATCCATTAAACTCAGTGTGCTGCTCTGTGATGCTAGCTCAGATACTTGGCATCTCATCTTGGGTGCAAGGTCATCAATGTTTGGGCTCAGGCTCTGAGCTGAGGAGACCCTCAGGGTTGAGTGAAGGTGTGAGTGCAATATACCGGCGGGCCAGATCTAATAGTAATTACAAATTATCCTGCGGGCCGAAATTAAATCTACCACGGGCCTGATTCGGCCCCCGGGCCTTGAGTTTGACACATGTGCTGTAGAGGAAAAGTGAGGGGGGGGGGGGGGGGGGTCAGATTCTGACGTGAGTGCAACATTTCACACTCTGACCCTAATGCAAATTCAGTCACCTGACAAAGGCTGAAGTAGCACACACTTCATTTATATCTGCATGCATCATTAATGTTGTCTTGTTTTTTGTTTGGCCTTACTGTTGGCTTTATGCTGTTATTGTCTTCTCAGTGTGTTGCCTAAAATCAGATTTTAACTGCCAAATGAATACAGTTATTATTAATAATAATAATTCTGCTACTGTATGTAAATTCAGAGACAACTGTTTTACATTCTGCAGAATACAAATAACTGATTCCTATTAGAGAAATGTATGAGCATGGTTGCATAATCAAAGTCTAATACACACTCAGCCATATCTCATACTTCACTCCTCTGTGCAGATCTTTAAGTCAACTGAATGGAATAAAGTATTGATTTCTCATTTAGCTTACTTTCTATATCCTGCCTATTGATCATACTAAAACGCAGCAGTTGGCCACCTTCCCAATCCTATCATCATTAATAACGTCTTCATTAAACTAATTCAACAACACTTGTGAACATTTCATATGTTAAAATAGGAGCATTATAACTTTTTTAATATCAATGTCAACATCCCTTTCTTTGTTTAGGTTCTCTTATTTTAATACATGTATTTGACTTTGTATACTGTTGTTCTATAAGGACACAATCTATACCTATTTGAAAATAAGTTTTTTGTCAATATGTTCAGAAAAAAAGAGAAAACAGTGATTGAGATGAGAATAATTGGCCACATGAAGTTTTGACCGGTGACACTTACGCAGTTGGCATTGTTTGCCCACATAAGGGGACGGGCAGTGGCATTTGAAGTCTCCCTCCAGGTCCCTGCAGGTGCCTCCGTTCTTGCATGGCTGGGCGGCGCAGTCGTTCACGTCTACAGAGAGAGAAATCCCACCGTCACTTACTGAAGTCACAGACATTAAACAGCTTATTGAACAACTGCTATCACCAAATCTGAAAGTGGATCACGGTTAGTTAGAAGTGTGAGTGACGATCACAGGTCATGCGTTAGAGACAGGATTTGATATCTCCTCAAACTGTTAGTTGAAGCCATGCCAACAGGACTGAAGCTGTAGTAGAGAGCAAAGAGACAGGTAGTTAATAGACTGTTAATGTAGCTTTGATCGGAATATGTGGCATCAAAGACCCAGCTGCACCAGGAGACTGTGGTCAGAACGTGCAGTGTTTAGTGGAAAGGTCCACAAATTAAATGTGTTGAGCTGGGTGAGTGTGAAGCTTTAAAAACGCATCATTTGTTTTATTTAATTGCAATTCCTTGTGTTGCCTCTTGGTGGCACCCTCATCACAAATCTACCCCAGCTCAGAGTCTGTCAGATGAGTCAGAAAGGAGGAAAGCAAATCAACCTCTGAATAACACGTGAATAAACTCAAAGTCTTTTCATCTCTCCCCGACGAGAGCTGTGTGAGTAAACCAGCTTTAAAACGCACTAGGATTGACCTCACGCGCACATTTAGCTGGATGTTTAGATGATGGCACACCAAAAGAAAAGATATGTCAGTCACTGTCTGCAGCTTTAATCCTCAGTGGTTGTTATTATGGAGGCAAATGCACGCAAGCTACCCAGGCGCACCGATGTTATGCTTCTATCCAACCGACACACACATGGCAGCATCTCCCTACCCACATGCTCTCTCTATAAATAGCTCCGTGTCCAAACATTCATTTTCACACAGTCACAGGAAGAATACAGCGCTTTTGAAATGGGCATCCATCGAGTGTGGATAACAGGGTCCACATTTGTGACCCTTCTGGCTCTGCAAGCTTACATCACATAAAACTGATTTCTTTATAGCATCTGAATATTTTAAACTCTCTTCACTTTGTAAATAATCTATGTGATCAATTTACTTTTTTGGAACAAGCCTGGTGAGAAGGTAGCAGATCCCTCTGTATGCAGATACAAGGATACATTACAAAAACTGTTTAAGTAGTTAAAGAAAACTGGCAGGATGGGTTTTACTAATTTGGTTCAATCAGTGTTGGATTAAGATATATGTTATAAAGATTGATAAAAAGATGTATTGTTCATTTGCCGCTTAGGGCACACATGAAAACTTTACTTTTTATTTGAGCAGGTTTCTAAACATTGCTCACTCCAGATTTAAAAGGATGACGGACACCTATATCAGGAGTTAATGACAGTCTGAAGGTGTCAATATACTCGTGGTCAACTTCAAATGGAAACTTCTGGAGCATAGATTCGAAACACAATGAGAACACAGGAGAACTGAAATGGCAAACACTGAAGATTCATTTGATTTGATGCAGATTGACGAAGACATTTGCTCCAGCCAAAAAGAGACACAGCTCCTGCCTAACCGAATCTGAAGAGTCTCTTCCAGTCGGAGACTTTAACTAGTTCTATGGGCAAAATCAACATTAAGCATGACAAGCTAAAACAGGCCAAAGGACTCTAACTCTTGTCCCTGAGTAAAGAATGTATGCCAAAGGGACATAGGTACCTTATAAGGTGGACTACCAGATGTCCCTAGCCAATAAACTATCTTGTGCTTGAGTCTTCGCCTGCAATAACAAAGAGACAGAGCGGCGTCTCTCAAAGAGATAACAGGAATACCCCAAGGCCGCATGCCTGGGCCAGGGAGACAGAGAAAGTAAAGAATGATGAACTGGGTCAAATATTTCCTTCACACAAATGATTCACTGTAACCATGAAATGCCTTATAGAGATGGTTCAGGATGAAACCACTGATAATGTAAATGCAAACCAAGGAAGACCATACTGACATGTTATCATCTGTTACCTATGTCACTTGATCCACTGTTTGCATATAGATTTGGGGATATTGCATGTACTTGTCTATAGCTCCAAACAGAAATAGCACACTAGCACAATATTCAGAGCGTCAATATCTGTCTCAGCATGCAGCTAAAACCAATACATATCTCACGCAGCTTGTTTGAAATCTGATCCTGATCGATAGAAAGCCAAGGTCAGCTGGCCGTGCACGTGGCGATCAGCAGAGCATCTACAGCCGGGCTCTGTGCTGCAGCCAGCAGGATCTGGCCCTAGAAAAGACCTCGGCTCACAAGGGGCTCAAACTGTGTCAACACTGTGTCCATAAAGACAAAAAGCTGTAGCTATCTGAGGAGCGCGACTAAAAAAACATACATATCTATAGTTTATTAGTAAAGGTTATAGTTTTATGAACACCAAAAATCCATCTTTTACGAAAGCTATGTATAATGGACTGCTGCAGAAAAAATAATTACATATTTTGTAATCACACTCTTTGGGTTTCCATGACAACTTAGTGGTAAAGCATGATGGTAACCAGATACAAAAGAATATTACATAAAAAAGGTTCCAAAAGGTTTCCAGATGTGTCATTTGCTGTGTGGACTGGCTGCAGATCAGCAGGGAGCCCCAGCAGCATCCAGAATAGCCTCTGAACCGGATCTCTGCCAGGGTGACTGTGTGCTGGAGAGGAGGCTACTGATGTCATAAAGTATATTTACAGAGCATCATATTTAAAGCTGTGTTTTCCGAGCGATCACTCTAAAGTCTAAAAGATCGACGCGTGGTGACACCAGAGCCTGTGCACTGGTTCTTAGAAGCCTGCAGCATTATGAGATTTTGCAATGTTTGCGTTTCTGCAGATCGAGCAGTCTATTCCTACAGTAAATATAGATTCCATACATGTAAGCGGATTGCAGGTTTTCTTTAATTATCTTTGGGAACTTTAAGGAAATAAAGTGTCATCAAACTGTATTGACTTTAGGTGGTTCTAAAAAGGGCGTTTCAAAAAAAGGGAAGCATCAAATGTTGGATTTTCCCCGCTGAACATCTGTCTACTCTAGTGTTATCTAAACAAACATTACAGTTACATATTTGATGTGGAGTATGTGGTTGTTATAGTTTCTGAAGGATCTCAAGCGAGGCACTCAAATCCCAACTGCTTTGTGGTCAACTGAGGAGAAGTTGAAGATGTGAGAATGCAGAACTCCACTCTTGCTCATTTCCTTATTTTCTAGTTTAGCAGACCTATAGGTATGTAGGTACACATGGATACATGGGCTTACTATAGATCTATGACTTTCTACAGTAGGATTTGTTTACATGTATACCAAGTGGATGGCAGAACGTGATAATGAACTGTGTTTCAGCACATTTAATATCAGTTTCAGTCAGATCCGCTGTATTGTTACAAATCAATGAGAAAACACCTTGTGGCTTAATTTAGTGGGATTGCTGTTAAAAGCATTCCCACGAGTTTCTGCGATGTTCCCGCATTGAACATCGCAGAAACTCTGTTCTAACATCAAAATGTTCAGCTCGGTCGGGAATCAATTGCTATTACTTTTATCGTTCATAACCATACTTGCCAACCTTGAGACCTCAGAAATCGGGAGCATTTCAAAACCACCGCGGGGGGGGGGCGGAGCTAGTGGATCGCCGGAGCTGTATTAGATTAACATGCTTATTGTAGTTCTAAGTGGCCTGTAGCACCATCCTTGATGGAGCATATATGTGGGCTGGACCTGTATTTTACAGGAAAGGAGTGAGCAGAGGGTAGAGTTGTCGATTCTTGTTCTGTTTTCTGTGATATATCTCAGACTTTCAGTTGCGCGCTACTAAAGAGACGCGTTACCATGGAAACCAAACAATGGTGTAGCTGTATTAAAGTCCGAGTGAAAACAGTCCTGAGTAAATCTGATTTTGTCAGAAATCGGGAGAAATATGACCCCGGGAGGAAACCGGGAGAGGGCAATGAAATCGGGAGTCTCCCGCGAAAATCGGGAGGGTTGGCAAGTATGTTCATAACTTTCATAATTCCAGAGATATATCCCATAATTCATCACATTTTTAACCATTGAAGTCAATGGAGAAATTCTTCAGACTTCAACAAATCTTCATGCGACTTCAACTGCTAACTGTTCATTCATACTTTCACTCAGAAACCTCATTCCAACTTTAAAATGTTACACATCTTTCTGACATTATTCGTGTAACACAACTTTTAAATCTGATTCTTACTTTTAGAGATATTAAACATTGTTCAGACCTTGGTACAGAGGCCTTCTTCAGATTTTAACATTAACTAGAGTGCGTAATGTCACAGCTAGGAAATGTAGGTGTAGGAAATCTTGAAATTTGCCTTCATATATTTTTTTTAAACTGCCATAATTCCCAAACCCTACATTCCTGAGACATAATCTTTCATGACAAACTTGGGAAAACATCTCATAGCTTCAAAAATTACAAATAATTAAGCAAAAAATAATTAATGAAGTGGCATGAAGTGAAAAAAGCTTTCAACATGTCTCCATCAAAGCCCATTGTAATTTCAGGCTGATATTTCCTCACAGCAGCAGTCGCACACCTTTAGTTAATCTGCCAAAAAGGCCACATTATTGACCCGAAAGTACACAAAAAGCACACTTCAGATACTCAAGGCCCTTGAGATGCTTCACGCTTTGAAATTTCACCGATATCTGTTACGGTTCTTCAACAAAACGTTCACATGTAAGAGGTTTATCTCTCATTCAGAACAATGGAAGCCTTTGATCTCTGGACACCTCATTAGCTCAAATATAAACACCTGTGTCATGGAACACGATGATTTCATAACTCCAACTGACATGCTCAGAGCAGCAGACTTCAGATAATGGTTGATGGTCCTGCCCTCAACAGCTCTACGTCAATTATGGGGTGTCATATGCCGTTTCCATGGAAACGCATCCCTCGCCATAAAAGACGATGTCGCTATACATGAACTCCTATGAAAATGTTCAAAAAGTGCTCAAACTTCACATGTGTGGCAACAGTCCAGCCGTGAAGACATCTAAGGGAGTTTTGAGATTTCGTCAGATGCCGTTGCCATGGCAACACAATCCTTGCCATGAAACACGGTTCTCATAACTTCAGTGAAAATGCTCCAAACGGCCCAAAACTTCACAGGTTTGGTAACGATGCAGCCATCAACGCATCTAAGAGTATTATGAGGTGTCATCAAATGCCGTTGCCATGGCGACAGACCACTCGCTATGAAACACGATGTCGCTGTAAGTCCAATGGACACGGTCCAATCGTCCCCCAACCTTCACTTGTATATCACCGGTCCATGCCTCAACAGCTCTACGCCAAATCTGAGATCTCACCATATGCCGTTTCCATGGAAAAGCATCCCTCGCCATAAAACACGATGTCGCTATAACTCCTATGAAAATGTTCGAAAAGTTCTCAAACTTCACATGTGTGCTAACAGTCCAGCTGTGAAGACATCTACAGGACATGCCGTTGCCATGGCAACACAATGCCCGCCATGAAACACGGTTTTCTCATAACTTCAGTGAAAATGCTCAAAACGGCCCAAAACTTCACAGGTTTGGAAATGATGCAGCCATCAACGCATCTAAGCGTATTATGGGGTGTCATCAAATGCCGTTGCCATGGCGACAGACCACTCGCCATGAAACACGATGTCGCTGTAAGTCCAATGGACACGGTCCAATCGTCCCCCAATCTTCACTTGTATATCACCGGTCCATGCCTCAACAGCTCTACGCCAAATCTGAGATCTCACCATATGTAATTTCCATGGAAACGCATCCCTCGCCATAATACACGAAGTCGCTATAACTCCTATGAAAATGTTCAAAAAGTGCTCAAACTTCACATGTGTGCCAACAGTCCAGCTGTGACGGCATCTACGTGAGAGTTTTGAGATTTCTTCAAATGCCGTTGCCATGGTAACACAAGGCTCGCAGTGAAACACGGTTTTCTCATAAGTTCGGTGAAAATGCTCCAAACGGCCCAAAACTTCACAGGTTTGGTAACGATGCAGCCATCAACGAATCTAAGCATATTATGGGATGTCATCAAATGCCGTTGGCATGGCGACAGATCATTCGCCATCAAGTTAGTTCAAAAGTTTGCAGTTCAAATATTCTGCTGCTTTTCCAAGCCTTTTTACTTTCTTTTCTTCTCCCATCACACATTCAAGCCCCCAGTGTTTATGTATCATTTCAATCTAAATTCTTCACTTTCTTCTTACACATTACATTTCAGCATAGCAATTCAGCGTCAGCTTTTCAGCATAAAGCATTCCCACAAGCAATTTCTTCAGGAATTGCATTCTCTAGTTGTCTCATGATGTTCTGAAGATAAAGCTTACCTGTAAAGGTTACGCCGCACTAGTAAAAACACCCAACAGCTGTTACTTAAGACCATGTTGTGATCCCAGGTAAGCAGCTTTGGGGATCTTATCAATCAAGTTGGTTTAATGCAGACAAACTAACCAGTGCACGCACGCCGGACAGCACTAGCACACACGCAAATACACATTAAAACACAAACCCTGTACTACTTAGGGGGCATTGAGCCCAGTCTGCCCACACTGCCACATCTTGGGAGGAGCCAAAGACTCTCCAAAAACAACTGAACGAGCAGAACATTAATACACAACCCATTTGGCAACTTGAAAGAAGCAAATTAGTGCCTTAATCAGTTGCGAAAGTCAAGGATTTACAGACCGAAACTAAAGAAAGACTCCTTCTCTCTCTGCTTCTATCCATTTGCTTTGGCGGGAAGTAAAGTGAACAGCAATTGACATCGGCCTTTTCATTCCTTGCGTCTCCATACACACTCTTCTCTCTCAGCAGCCCATAAAGGCTTTTAGGCCAATTTGACAGTACAGTCTGAAGTGCTGCAGTCAGACCTGAGTAGTGAGTGTGACATTGTCAGGAGGGCAGACTTAATTCACCGTTCCGCCTCCACGTTTTCCGCCCGGCAACAGAAGCAGCGCTGACGTTGCGAGCGCTCAGCGTGGACCGCCACTTTCTGTTGGCTCGACTGTGTGTGTGTGTGTGTGTGTGTGTGTGTGTGTGTGTGTGTGTGTGTGTGTGTGTGTGTGTGTGTGTGTGTGTGTGTGTGTGTGTGTGTGTGTGTGTGTGTGTGTGTGTGTGTGTGTGTGTGTGTGTGTGTGTGTGTGTGTTAAACAGTGTATATATAAGATCATGAGCTGTGTGTGGTTCTTCATGTGGGATGTGCAGCCAACACGTGATTAAGCTTTTTCCAGTCGAGATTTTTTTGCTCCCTTGAATTTATTTATCAGAAAGATTTTAATCCTTTGAGCAGAAGATTATTCGTCAAAGAAAAACATGTTGATAAAAAACATTTTCCTTTTTCCCACAAGTAACAGCAGGCCTTGCAGGAGAGGAGAGTGCTATTTTATTCTATTCCCAAGTCCATCTTCCACATCTTTACAACATTTATCTATTTATAGTTTTATAGATGCAGTGGCTTGTGGAGTTTATCCTCCAATCACAGGCTTCCATACGCCAAACACAGGCTTCCATACACCTTCACATTTGAAAACTGAGAAAATTGCCGAGACATAATGAACATATGCATTTGTATGTGTAAAGTTAGTATGTGGAAGGATGCCAGATAAATGTTTTATAACGACACAACTCCTCCAAGGGTTTACCACAGTCGCTGGTTTTCTAGAGCTTGTCTCGTTATTTGACGCACATAAACCATCAGAGCTGGCTACCATGATCCTCCTTGCCCACACACACACACACACACACACAAATTAGGGAGCACTTAAAATGTCACAACACTGTCATCAGTAGCTGTGAATGGAGGGGCGACTCCCTGACCCGGCAGTCCTCAGGGGGGCTCTCAAAAACCAACACAGTCAAATAAATTCAGCTCATCATTATCACTGAAGCATTATCTAATTAGTTAAATGCTTGCTCTGCAGAGGGCTCGTATTCTGGCAGCACAGCCGACAGAACCTGCCAAAGGACTTGTGAATATATGGATTTTGATGGAGCTGTGATTTGTGGTTCTTTGGGGTTAAAGAAAACACAAACAGATTAGAATGTTTGGAGCGTAAATACGGGCTGGAGAATTCTAAATTCAAATGGATCATAACTTGGAAACAACCTAATTGGCTCAGTAAGCATATGTATAGTTTCACTGATGAGCCAGCAGGGAGTTCCATCTTTGTCTGAGAAAGGAAGACCACCTACCCGTCTGTGTGTGGACTGATAAAACGTATTTTCTGCTGACCTTGAATTAAGGAGAGATAGTGCTGAATGCTTTCTCTGTCTGTGTGTGTATATGTTTTGTGTATGTTTGAAATGCAGACAAGAGAACAGAGAGCACCTGGATTCAAGACGGATTAAAGACCACAGCGCAAAAAACAAACACAAATCATTCTCTCCTCAAGTCTTTTTAGCACTCTGTTACCTTTTCTCGAACTTAACTCTGCCCCTTCGACACCTAGGATAAAAAGGCATACAGTACGTGAACAATCAGAAACAAACACTCAGGTTCTTCCTCAAAGTCTCACGTGAGTCCCGCTAAACAACTTGTTTGTGCACAATTGGCCACTGTTTTCCTGCCGCCTCCTCACGCAAACAGTAGCCATCTGTCTCTGTGTGCATGACTGCAGGCAGCACATGTTCCCACCGTTGCTTCCCTCTCTCGGGCTGACCCTGAGTGAACCAACCAGGTCTGAGTGACGTGTGAATGAAGCTCCCATAAGGACGACATCTGTCCGTCTGGTGTCCCCCGCAAACAGCAGCTGTCTCCATGTTAGTGTGCCAGGTTAGACAGATTAGCCTGGACCGAACTGGACTTGCCAATTACATGTATAGGAATGCATATCAGCAGTCTTTATGAGAGAGATGTTCAAATAAAATAGCCCTAAGATGTGATTTTTTTTTGTGAAATGGCATCTCAAATATGCCCACTGATCTTGAAATGTTGTTTTAACCTGTTAAGATTTCGTTTCACGAAACTGTGTCTCAGGACTTCTTAACATTTAACAACCTATTAATGTGTCATACCCACTTAACGGGAAGAAACTCAACTAACTGACGATATGAACCATTTTTACCGAAACAAAACACAACTATAACGCCAAGCTTATTATATGTTATAGTTTGGATTCCTAAAGCTTTTAGTCTACTATCCCATCATTCAAGGGTGGTTTTCACTATAAGTAATGGGGTTTTTTGGGACGGAAACTAGGGCTGCTCGATTATGGCAAAAATCATAATCTCGATTATTTGGGTCAATAATTGATATCACGATTATTAAAAACGATTATCCATTTACTTTGAAAACATCCATTTATTGAAAAAAAGAATGTGAACAGTATGTTTTTAACAGTTGATTACCCTGAACTTAAGTATAATTCAACTGAAAAAAAAAAATGAAAAGAAAAGAAAATAATCGTTTTATTTCGATTATGTTGTTTTCATAATCGTTGCAAGACAAAATCGTAATTGCGATTAAAATACGATTAATTGAGCAGCTCTAACGGACACTATAATTTAAAAAAATGTACTATGTTCAATCTGAATTTACTTTAAATTATAAACATCTATATTGATTCTGACTTTTCTACATCCTAACTCACAGGTTCATCATTGCTTTGAGAAAAAAGATTATTCATTTACCCCTTTTAGAAGTGAAGTTAGTCATTTGTTCTGGGAATGTCCTTTTCGAGCCTGAGGCCTCAAAAACAGGCTCGGAGCTTAACAGGTTAAGAGATTCTTTGTCATATCCATTCAATAGCCGCGTTCACACCAAGTACTTTGCCGTACTTAGTTCCCAGCACTTAGTTCCCCTATGGAACTAAGAGCCGATCGCGTTCACACCGCAAACAACTTCACAGCGTATACTGCCACCCAAAGTCCCCGGCCGGAAGTCCCTGGAGTTGGGGACTGGCTTCAGTAGAGGCTGCTGGAACTCCCAGCAGCCTCTACTGAAGCCTTCCGAGTAAATCGCCAGAACGCCGACACCTCCTCATCTCCACCGCTCCCATGTTTTCTTTTGTGTTGCCATAAGTTAGTCTCTCTGCGTTTGTGCGCTGGGCTAACGCTAATGCTAATAATGCTAATGCGAGGATAATAAAATGGCGGCTCTACAAAACATTTCAGAGTTTTACGGGGCGTGGTTTACAATTCGCCCAGCCAATCAAAACTGGGGCACTTTTTTCCCCCAGGAGAGTACCACCTCTCAGCAGGCACTAAAAATGGGGGTAAAACTTCCCGGCACTAAGTACTCTTTTTGGTGTGAACGCGACATAAGGGGTACTAACGAAACTAAACGGGAAAAGTACAGGGAAAAGTACTCCGGTGTGAACGCGCCTATCGTCAGTTTTTCCATGCATAGAGAGGCAAAGTCCCTCCCTTTCCGGGGGACCTCCATGGGACCTTATTTTGGAAAATGGCCTACCAAAATGTAAATTCACTATTAATCTGGTCACAACAAAAATACTGACAAAGTAAAAAAAGTTCCATTGATCATGATATAAAATTCCAAGTCTTCCAAGTGGAATTGATTTTGAATTACATGAGAATTAGACTGTTATACATAATTTCTCAAACAAATTCAACCACAAATTGATAGCTATGGAATAGGTGTTATATAACTGATGAAACTGTTGAAGAGGGAGCATAGACTCACTAGTCTGGCAGTGGACTCCGTCAAAGCCCGGCGGGCACTGGCAGACGTACTCGCTGAAGACGTCCCCGCGGCGGGTTTGGCCCGTCAACTCGCAGGTGCCATCATTCTTGCACGGGTTGGGGTGGCAGGGCCCTATTGGACGAAATAAAGTCACATTAGAGGAAGGAGAGGAGAAACATTTAACCGAGGTTGTACGTAGCGTTGATGTACATCTTAGAAAATTCTACTTATCTTCTAGGTCCGCATTTGGTTACATTTGGAGATTTTGAAATGACTGAGTAGTTATCTTAACACTAGAACCGCAGACGGGTCAATTTTACCCGCAGCTGTGTTTTGATTGTATGTAACTTTTTTTCAATAAAATATTAAAGTCTCCCAGTCTGTGACTTTTCCTGAAAGTGTGTTATGTAGCACCCTCTGTTGTTAAAAATGGTCAATATGAAGTCAGATTGGAAAAATCGGCAAAAAATGTGATACCTATATCAGCCAGCGGATAATATTTACCTCATAAAAAATGCAGCGTAAACATGACGTGTTGCTATAGCAAAGCCTTTTGTCTACTGCGGTTCCTTATAGATAGAGAGATAGATTGAGAGAGAGATAGAAAGATAGACCGATAGATAGTTATAGAGAGATAGATAGATAGATAGTTATAGATAGATAGAGAGATAAAGAGATAGATCGATAGATAGACAGAGAGATAGAGAGATAGATCGATAGATAGTTATAGATAGATAGAGAGAGAGATAGAGAGATTTGTACTAAACAAAACACAAGTCTAACACCAAGCCTTTAAATCAGCACTGGTAGCGATATGTTATACTTCACGCTATCTGCACAAACTATGTCATATGAAAAGCTGAGAGTCCACAGATTCTATTGGTATACGTTTCATCACTGTGCGATCAAAACTCACTGTTCTGTATGATAAATAAAAGAACATTGTACCTTGAAAATCAATAGCGGGTCAATTTGACCCATTGGTGGTTTTACACTTTATCAGAGAATTGGCTTACCAGTCTCAGTCTCATTGCAGGTGTCTCCGGAGAAGCCATCATGGCAGATGCAGATGAACGGAGTTCCTGCCCCGATCACACAGGTTCCACCATTACTGCACACGTTTATTTTACAGTAATCACCTAGAGAGGGAGAGAGAAGGAGAGGGATTGTTTTAAGTTCAAAGAAATGTATTCAGTCAAAAAGATTGTTTGTAATTCACAGAACCTCCCAAACACAGACGGCATCATTTTTGTGTCCCCACCCATTATAATATTGTCCCTAGTGCAATCAGAGACAGATGTTGGGAGTTTGACTTGGCTTAAAGACTCATGACTGATAAGATGTGTGTTTGTTATAATGAGTGAGTAATGTTTATGGCTCGCAAAACAAAACTGTACAAAGTGAAGTAAACCAAGGCCCATATTTCAGAACAGGAAAAGGGGGGAAAAGGGGGCAAAATGCAAGTTGTTTTTGGCCTTAGGAAGAGGTATTCTGCATGTTTTGTTCCCGTTGTATTTTATAGCATCAAAACTAAAATGTTTAAATCAGTTTAAGAGTTAAACATGTTCTGAGTATCAGATCAAATCATTATTAAAACCTTTCATTCTCTTGCTGTGCTTCTGAATAAAGAGTAAACAGCCTGCTGGACATTGGATGTGTTGGTCTAAAAACAGCTGAGTAAGCCATTACTAAGACACAACAACACACTGGATGCTTCCACCAGCATCACTGATGCCTGAACCTGACAATCTGGCATCTCTCTGGGCATGAGGGAATTTGTGTCAGCTCGCAGTGGGTCGGGAAAAAAGGAATCAAGAGGCGTCTAGTGGTTTTGAAAAGTATCTAACCTTTGGAAACTATGAGCACACTGTTTACAAAATAATGATTGGCAAAAAATGTATGATACACGAGTAAGGAGGACCAGTTCCTGACAAAATGCTGTTGAAATGAAATGATAGCACCTAGGATAAAAACAACATATTGAACAATGAACCAGTAATTACATTTTTCCCCAATATAGATGCTGCACATAGCATTTTGAAAGTCAAGGTTTCAATTACCCCGTGTTTTGACACTTAGAATATGAAGGAAGTGAATAATTGGGAGGATTTTGACACCCTTGAAGACAGGGAAGTCTTTTCCAAGTTAACACTCATTTAGATAATTGTTGAGGAAATTGAGGTCGGACCCCAAGTTTGAAAGTGGCGGTTGAAGAACCACAGTGTCTGCAATGGAGGCTAAAATAAGCTCTTACCCAATTTCTTTGAGTGTGTTAGCACGATACCTCTTTTAGTCCCAAAAAAGAAGACTTGTGGGAGAAGATAAATATTTGTATAGACTTCTACAGGAAAGAAAATTGTCATTTTAGTCTAAGGGTATAATTCTGATGCCACAAGGCCATGGCTTCAAACGGCATTTTGAAGAGAATTGTAACTTCCTGTGCTTTAATTCCTCTATATCTTTCAAACCCCAAACTACATACATCTCTCAAGGCTCAGAAGTATATTCAACACAAACTATGCTCAACAAAGTAACACTGTTAAAACCAACGCTCCTGCTACCATAGACGAATAATGAAAACATTGTTTGTGGATTGCATTGGACAGCAGTTCTATTTTAATCTGGAGTCTCTGGATGTATTATCTATGAAACATTGAGAGTAGATCAGGTCAGGTCAGAAGGGACGATAAAAAATGAGATACACAACATCCTGTTTGTCTGTTTATCGACTGGACTGCACTTCCCATGCATGTTTGGTGTTATCATCAGTAAGGTATCCAGTTGCATGGCCTTCATAGGACTAGGCAACAGGCTTCGTGGCCCTGCCTACGTATTCCTTATCCAAAAGTTCCTGCCTGTTTATCTTTGGGAAATTACACAGCCGCCCTTCCTACACAGGCAGACAGCTCCCTGCAGGATACCCTTTAAGCACCGAGGAAAAACAAGGTTGGATAAATGACGCGCTTCCAAGAATATTTTCATGGAACAATCGGACTAATGTACTTCTTAATAATGTCAAGAAATTGGAAATAAAAGAGACATCTCACTCAATCTATCTCTGCTATCGTTGCTTTTGGTCTGAAGGGTAACTTAGCCAGGAGTTTTATTGAGGAAATGAAATTAGTGACGTATTAGTCAAGGTTGTCTGCCAAGAGACAGTGGTCAAACCACCAAAGCCCCCTTGAAAATCCCCAGTAATGCGACTGTCTGTAAAAAACACATGGGAATGAAGAAAGGGTTTGTCTATTCTTCCAATTTTTATTGGGAAATATGAGGTATTTTGACAGGTTTTGCTTCCCGGAAGGATAAAAAGAGACACTTAAAACGTAACATTCGAACAATAAAAGAAAAATGTGCAGTTATTATGTGTTATGTGGTTTCCGCCCGACATCAACCAGTAACGTCTCTGCTGTTTCAGAGGAAACCAGAGACTTGTTTTTTCCCGTTATCTTGAGCTGACAGAGGAATACAGTTTCAGATAAGTAGGAGTTTATATTTCAAGATAAATCAGTGGGTGTAGTTTCAGTTTCGTTTATTGAGAAATCGCTGCAGAAAATAAGATTTCAAATTCACAAAAGCTACTATTTCCTCAAACCTCACTAATGTCCAGCTTTACAGATCATTTTTGGTTTTATGAGCTCAGGTTATGAGATATTCCATTTCAGCTTCCATCCCAAAAACAGTGAAGATGAAAAAATCTCCTGTAGAGTTCCTGCTTGGGAAATCACCTCTTCAAAATTCAACAGTGATATCTTTCTTCAACAGTTGGAACCACTTTCTAGTAACACAAACCGTCTGCATGGTTAGTTACCAAGAAATATAAGTGAGAAATGCTTTTGTGTTATTTAACCTTTGAGCTATATAAGGACAATACCAAAAAATACTCCATTATCCAAAACACATCAAGTGTGGCAAACACTTCATAGTAACCCTCTTTAGTCTGCATGTGACAATATTGGGAAGTTGCCGAAGTCATAACCAGCATCAGCATGTTAATGTTGTCTTGATATTTAATTAAATGAGGCCCGTAACTGTAAACATTGGCTATATTCCAAAAACAATATATTAGCTGTTTATTATGCAAACACACAGATTTTTGATGAGTCTGACGATACTGCCAAAACCACATCTATTTTGAAGACAGCAGAACTAAAAGCACCCAACATGGTGCCCAACTTCCTCCACACCACTATGACACATTTGAAAAGTATGTGGAGTTATGTTTGGCTGGGTAAGCCATTTCCAACGGGTATTGTGCTTTTCCTTATGAATCATGGGCTGTGCCTTTCCCATGATGCCCCAGTCCAAGAATGAGGTTCAAATACCAGACACAAAAAAAAGTAAGAACTGTTAGAGCCAGAATCACATGATTCAGTGCTGCCAAAAAGAAATAGAATGTGATCCTGCAAAAGCTTGAGGCCCAGATATAAGGGAAACAGCTGGGGAAGGATATAATGACAGTTTTTGTAGCAAAAAATATTTGAATGCCAACATTTTATAGACACCAAATACCCTAAAACACTGTCTGGTATCACACTTCATCTGGGTATTTTAATATATTGTAAGTATCCATTATTGTGTCTGATGACAGGAGATACTTGTGCAACCAGAACAAGCCGTTCTGACATTGTTGAACTATTTCCTCTCTTGGTTTTAACACTTGCAAGCCTTACATTTAATAACTGACTATAGCGCCTGGCGTTTCGTTTCAGGGGGCTTGGTCTTACCATAAGTCTTTTGTTTACTTTCTGGAAACATACGAGTGGCAGCACAAATGGTGCGTTTCCTGTAGGAGCTTCACAGAAGGAGGAGTTACTACAAGTTCATCGGCTGTTACTGAGAGGATCAACCAGTTATCTGAGTTCAAGTTGCCCTCTGACCATATATGAGCCCAGGTGGACAAAACGTTAACATAAGCCATTTACACGTTTAACGAGGCATCACAACCAGAGACTGTGTGGTAAAAGCTTCTCTAGGAAGTCATTCAAGGGCTCTGAGCCATGAATGGAGATGAAGAAGAGAGAGCCATTTCAGGACAAACTGGTGGGGGTGGATAAGGACAGTTTCTGCAGCTTATATTAGAGAAAATAGCACTTTGGAAAAAAATCTACTTGACAGAATTCAGCAAGCAAGCCTTGATAAAAATCCTTTTTGGGGGATGCAGTGTTCCCTTCCCAAAGCATGCTATTTGCCATGTTAGGGAAACACACAGTGCACAGACAATTACATTTATTTAATCGGAATTAATCTTGAGTTATTAAAGATGATGTGGAATAAATCAGTATAGTTTGTATACAGAAAAAGTAATAAGCAAACACTTTAAGCCACTTAAAGAAATAAAGTGACAAATATGTCAGTGTTCTCCTCAATAACTGCTACTTGAGCAGGGGATGCAAAATGCATGAATGCAAACATGTTGATAATGATATACATATACATGTGTATGTTAGCTTACACCAGTGCTCATATCTGGGAGGCTGTGGCTCAGTGGATAGTGCTCTGAACTTCAAATCAGGGGATACCAAGTTTGAGTCCCACCCCAAATTGCTCCTGTGGGGATTGCCCACGGTACTGACTGAATGTATGTAAGTCACTTTGGATATAAGCGTCTAACAAGTGATGTAATATCTGATCTGTCCTTTGGCCTGAAAACAGTAAACACTCTGCAGTCGAGGCTAGCAGGCAAGTGTGGGAACTCAGCGTTCTCAACTCAGTGTCACACACACACACACACACACACACACACACACACACACACACACACACACACACACACACACAGGTGAGCTTTCTGTAATCTGCAAGTACTACTCCACAGAATCTGCCATCTGCTGCTTAAGAAAAAACAAAACAAAACCAAGGCACTAAAAATACACACGGCTGCGTCACGCACACACGACCAAACAACAAGCTTTCCGCTGATGTACTGTAACTGAAACAGAGCCTGGAGTACATGTCACAACAACTGTCTAAACGGAATTGAGTTGCACCTACACATATATATATCCACTCACTAGGGCACTAAGTGGCTCTGTCTGATAGCATGATCCCAAACTTTGAAACTGTCTTGCTGCGGGATTCAATTAGCTCCGAAGTTGTCCTTGGCTCAATATTTAAGGTCGCAAGACAGCGTGTAAAATATTCAACATGGCAGATTGGAAAGTGGGGCCAAGCCACTAATAAGCTGGCCCAAATTAGAAGACAGTCCATATTGCAATGAAACATTGATCACGGAAGCTATTCATATTTGAAATCGAGGAAACAGAGTCTGTCCTGTCCTGAGGGATTTGGTAGGAAAAGTAATGATAAAGTCATCAGTGCTGAGGAAGACAGCAGCCTGAAGGGAACAAAGACCCGACCGGGCAGATGGTATTTCTCTCACACATTCAAACTTACTGACACACAGAACATTAAGCTTGGGCTGCCTCTAACTATTATTTCTCCTTCTGATTATCTTTTGAAGAACTCATTAATAGTTGTGTCTATTATAAATCATTTGTTAATGCACATTATAATCATCCAGAGCCCAGCAGGACATCTACAGATGCATTTGATTTTCCTCACATTTCAGAACGTGGATAAACTTGGCCTTTTTGCTTGAGAAATGTCAGTATTCTTTATTAGATTTGTTCTCTTCTTCATTGTAGTTGGTCGATTACCAAAATAGTTGGCGCTTATAATTCTGTTAACAGACTGATCAATCATTTTAATATAATAACTATTATCTATAATAAATACAACATAAAAGTCCCACTGCACGATTTGACTGTGAGGATTAAAAAAATCGTTCCCGTCAGCAGGAGATTTCATTCCTGTTTAATTAAGACCAGTAACTGCCTGATACGTCATCATACGCTATCTTACACCCACAAGTCAATTGAAGCAATTTTAACTGAAAGGTGATTATATGCAACTGCCTACATTCACAAATGATACACATACACACACACTCATGGCACGCCATTGGTCCAGGTGCTGACTTTAGCCCCTGTTCACTCAGTAACCCTAAGTGGTCTTGGTGTGAGAAAGGTCTGCCTCAGCCCAGACAGAGAACTATTTCCACTTTTCTCCATTCAGCAGCAAAAAGGACTAAACCTGCTGAATGTAGCCTAATCAGGTAAAACACCACGGGGGAAACCTCCCCTCAGCTCTTATCCTGCCTTGTAAACATTTTTGCACGACCCAGCAGCCCAAAGTCCCCCCCCTTAGCTCTCTGACAGCGTGGAAAGGTCTGAGCGAGTGCTGTTGTGGGCGGAGGTTCGTTGGCTTGCCAGTGTTGGCGAATTTATCCAGGAAAAGTGACTCAACGTTTGGACCAGTTTAACCACACCTATTCCCTAAGGCTGTCCTGAGCCTCGGGTACAAACATGTTGGCATTTGTTCCGTTGTCATCAGGCAGCATTCTGTTTTGATTTCTATTCAAACAAAACGTTTTTTTCTTTTTTAAAAGGGTATCAAACATTTATGTATGTGATTCACCAGGGAGGGTTTACACGCAGGTCTACAGTGTTTCCCACATCATTTGATTCTATTTGTGGGGGCATCCTGTGGGGTTTATTCTCCCAGAAATATAATTTACAATTTAGGCATTTAACAGACACTTTATTCCAAAGTGATTTACAATGACCAATTACAGGGACATTCTCCCTAGAGTAACTGAGGGCTAAGTGCCTTACTCAAGGGCACACTAGTAGTGGTGTTCCAGGCGGGATTTGAACTCGCAACCTTCCGATCATCAGCCCACCTCACTATCCATTAGACCACCAAAATGGCGGTGGTGGTGAAGTCGATAGGGGCTTGGCTTGGCAACTCGAAGGTCACCAGTTCAAGTCCCGGCAAGACCAAGTGCTACAGAGGTGTCCCTGATCAAGGCACCGTTCCCTACACTGCTCCCCGGGCGCCGTTCAAAATGGCAGCACACTGCTCCTAACACTAGGATGGGTCAAATGCAGAGAAACAATTTCCCCACGGGGATTAATAAAGTATATCAAAATCAAACCAAAAAAAATATCAAAAAAAATTTAATTTAAAAAAGAAAATATTTATTTATTTATTTATTTTTTATGAGATCCATTTGTGGCGGTCCCGCCACAAATAAATCAATGTATGGGAAACACTGGAGGGAGGTTGCAGGACAAGCAATGGAAATAAACTCAGAATCTAAGTTGAGCTGGAGTCGTTTTGGATATCTGTAAAAAAAGATTTAGTTCCTGTAGTAACCCAGTTCCAAGATAAGTAGAGCGTTAATCTCCAAATTGAACAAATCTCCTATCAACCAGAAGTGAAGTCACATGCTTGCTTCTGCAGCCTGCGGTGTCTGTCAACATAGTGGATCAACTGAAGCATCAAAACATGAAGCATCAAAACATGTGGACACTATTATGAAATTAAAAATGTCTTGTGAACTATATGAACAGCTAAGCAAATTAAGTGAAACCTTAGAAAATGTTTTGTTGCTGTTTATTTGTAGTAATGTGTCAATGTATTTTCTTTCTTTTTCGTGTGCTGATCTTTATATTTTTGCCGCTTGTTTTTAATAATGTTTTTGTTGACCCCAGGAAGACTAGTGACCGTTTTGTGGAAGCTGATGGGGTAAAACATATATACACTAGTTATGTCATAACCACATAATGCTGCATTAAGATTCAATAAAATAATTTCAAGCCAAAGTCAAAAGAAAACACATACAACCAAAGCAATATGAGTAACTTTGTGGTAAATGACCTATAGTATACATTTGTTCTGTACATTTTCTAATAAATGTCTCAAAGGATGAAAAAATCCCAGAACTATCTGTGGGCATTGACTCATGAGGCATTAAATGTTGACTATCTATTCCTCAACTCAAAGTCTAAAGTCCATCAGACAAGAAACACACACAGCAGCATTCGCACAGCACCAAGCAAAAGTCTAAATGGAACAGGAACATTTGGAAAATCCATCATCACACCAAGAAAAACACTTGACATGTGATGCCTTCTTCCTGGTTGCTGAGCAGGAAAGGAAGGCAGGAGAATCAGGCCATTTTGTGTACCCTTTGTCCATTGCCCTAAATGTGTTTCATGCATAGAAATGCAAACAAAGCCAAGTGCCAATGGCAAGAGGTTAACACTGGACCAGTATAATAGACAGCACATTACATATGTGCTTCTTAGAAGGGGCACTCTGCAAAGAGAAATGCCCTAAGGGGATATTTCTGTAGCCATAAGTGTGTCTGGCCTACACAAAATGCATATATTGTTGTTTGCCAGATGGAAATCGATCACTCTAAAATGTCTCCACACATTCAGCTGTCTTCTTTTTTGCAGTTTCAGAGCAAACAAAGTCTAACATTCCCACACGTCCTGTTCACTCATTCAAATCAAGGATTGCTTGAACTTGTGCACCTAGTTTAAAATGCCCACTTCTCTGTTACTTTGGTGATGAATTGAAGGGGCCACTTGTGTCTTTTTAGATGTAAACTGTGTTGGAAGAAGTACTCAGATCCTTTACTTAATTAAAAGTAAAAATATGATGGTCTTAAAGTACTCCATTACAAGTAAAAGTCCGATTTTAGTCCGCATTACATTTAAATACTGTGTAGATTAGTAGTACAGTATCATACCATATCAACATATCATGTGTTTGTTATGTACAAATTAACTATGAGTGTAAAAATAAATGTAGTCGGGTAAAAAGGATGATATTTGCCTCTGAAATGTAGTGGAGTATAAGTATAAAAGTAGCACTATGCAAAAACTCAAGTGAAGCGTAAATGTCAAAAAAAGTACAGTACTTGAATAAATGTAGAACTTAGTTACTTTCCACAACTGGATTTAATATTGCCGCATATGAAACACACACTGAGAAAAATAAAACAACAACTATATTAAAACAACTGACAAAGCTGCCACTCAACTGTAACGGACGTTAACGGCTATTATTTGAACTGTAAACAAATCTAACAAAAGCCAACTTACCGTTCACACCGAACACCAGACAAGCAGAGAAAAGTTGCAGCCACACGACAAAACTCCTGTGCTGCTTCATGGCTGCTGTTTGAGTCAGACTTTGTTAGTTTTAGTGAGTTAAAGGGACGACAGGCGGACTACAGCGTGTCTCCGGACTGTTGTTGCTTCTGTGGCTCGAGCTCGTTGTGCGGCTCTAAACTCCCAGGCAGCAGGCGTAGAGCAGGAGCACGTGCGCCTCAGCTACCAGCCAATCACAGCGAGGCATTTTAATTGTAAGTCCGCCCCCTTCCTTCCCGCTGTCTGTGTGAGCCAAACAAAAAATACACTCACACAGCAAATCAGCCTGTAAACAAAAAGTAGCGTTAATGTCTAATAAGCTGCATTTCATTACATATCATGATTAATATTTAATATTAACCACAGAGAGGGGAATAATTGCTCGCCAATTTTCGCAGCTGACCTATTTAGTGTTTCCATGGGGTTACATGCTTCCCTGCAGGGGGCATTCAGCCTACTATGATATTGTGATTGTGAAAGTCTGACTTAACCCTCCTGTTGTCTTCGGGTCAAATCTGACCGATTTATTACTTTCATCAATCATAATTTTTTTGTTTTACATTCGATTGCATTAAGACACACACACACACACACACACACACACACACACACACACACACACACACACACACAGAACAATTTGACACATTTCCCGCTCGTATGTGCCCATCCCCCCACATGGATCACACCTGGCACACGCAATACATGTTCAGTGTCTATTCTTTGTATATTTACTGCAGTTTTTCATGTGTACCAGTAGTCTGATACAATATTTACAGTTTGAAAGGGTGTTAAATAAAATTTGGTGATGATTGATGGTTAAAGTAACTTTTGTTTCGAAAAATGTGTATAAAGTGTTCAATTGAATGCATTTGGATGATAACAGTGGGTGTTGGTGAAAAAGTCAGCCTACTTGAGTCCATTTGATTGGTCTGTGAAGTCATACTTGTTTCAAAAGGAAGACTTTCATTGTACTATTCAATGAAATTGCGTAAAATTGACCGATTTAGAACACACATAAATTGTAAGACCATGCTTTCTTTGTCTCTGTGTCCATTAAGTTAAGGAGCTGACAAAACATGTGTGTGCCTTGTATTAAATGTGGCTAAATTAGAGCTCATTGTAGAATTTGTACAAAAAGGTTGGTTATAAAGTATACACTCTTAAATATTTGCTAAATGTGTGAGATTTTATGAACCAGAACACATGTATTCTTTGCTTTACGTTCTGTTAAGCAGATGATCAAGTGTTATTTTGCATTTGCGTGTTTGTTCTTAATTTAATTTAATCAAGCAGGCCAGTAACTGGTGAAATCAAAGCATCTTAAATCCGTAATGTCTTCTTGTGTTGTTGGCCCACTCTCAAATGGTTCTGGGGAAATTCCCATGATTGCGCCATGCATGAAATCCTCCTCTGAAATGCAGATTAAGGCCAATGCTTTATTGTGGAGAGCCAAAAAGGTTCATGTGTGGGCGTTTCTTGCGTCAACATCCAGCTGTGGGTCAGAATTGATTTTTGTGCTCGTGGAGACAGTGGGCGTGAGGTGAAAAATGGTTTCTAATGGGTGTGAATCTGAGATTGATGTCCAACCGTGTAGGCCGATTCTGTCTTTCATCTCATTCCTCCTGCATCTATGAAAAGGATTTGGTTGTATGTTTTATCCACATTTAGGAGACAAAAGCAGCCTGAATATAACAGCAGTCATTATCAACTTTAAAGGATGTGACTTCTGCTTTAGCCTTAAAAGTGTACAAGAGAGCTATCAAGGTGTTTGACAGAGAGCCACATTCATACCACCACTGTACCATCCTTGAAAAACACAATTTCTTGAGTTTTGACCATTTTGAGTCTTTTAAAAGTATCTGTTTTATTTATAAATGTTTACATGGACTGCCCGTAGTCTGCTGCATGAGGTAAATACTTGTATATGCTGCTCTTGCTCTTTTGCATATCATGTATTTATTTTTTGCTATGTTTACAAATGTCATGTTCTTATATGTTGTCTGTCAGGGACTACGGAGGGAAATTAGCTAAAAACTAAAATCCGGCATATTTACTTGAAGCATTATTTGTCTAAAGTGTTCATTAATGTGCATTGTTCCTATTCGAATAAACGATTAAATGAAATGAAAATGAAGTATATTTCTGCATCCATTCTTTGTTTCTCTGTGATTTGAAATGTGTCTCATTACAGTAGTAGCAACCGTATTCTCAGATGAACTCTACACACTTTGATTAGCAGGGGAAAATGTACTCTTCTGTAGCCTAGTAACAGGCCAAAGTTATTTAAATGCAGCTTTAAATGATCTCACGCTTGGTGGAAAAATACAGAGGAAAAAGGCTGCTTTGATGGTGTGCTCACATCACATCTCCATGCTTCATTTTTCTCTCCTTTCTCATGTAATGAAGATCAAATGCAGTTCAAAATTATGCCTCAGTCTTGTGTGAAACCTATAGCCCTTGTTCTCACATGCAGGACCAACAAAAAATCCTTTTCCCCGGATGACCTTTTCACATCAAAGCAACATTTCTAGCTAAATGGGGTGGTACCAAGCTCCTATATTCCCACTCATTAGTGTGATGAACAGTAGGTCAAAAAGAAGGTGAGTAAACTGTAAGACCGGAACTGAGGGACTTTGTGACCGAGATGTGACATAAAAAAGAAATGAAAGTGCATATTTCCCTTTATTAGGTCAAATCTTGTAAAGTGTGTTCAGTTTTCTGTCCTTTAAATATCACGTGAATTAAAATGCAGAAGGATGTGAGGTGTTTCCGAGGCAAACCAAGGATATGCTGGGAAACTTAAAGCAGCAGTGACATAACAGTACACGCTTCTGTGTGTGCAAATTGTGTATTGGAAAAGTATAGGGGTTAAATTATAGATATGGGAACTATAGAAATGATTCTTTTAGCAGGTTTATTTGAAATACAGCAAGTGCAGTTTACAGCTAATCACATTAGTCATTTTTTGTACTCTACATTAAGGGATGTGTTATATAATCCATCAACTGTATACTGTAACTAAATATTATGCAGATTATGTCAAAATCGTGTTCTCATGCAACATAGTGGTGACACTGTCCTCTGGATTTTAGGTACTGACGGTGATCTGCAAGAACAGCACTTTAAGTTTTGGCATCACTAAGGTGTGACCAGGTGGGGGGGCACCCCTTGCATGTCTCTTTTGCATTATATGGGAAGCCTCTGATTGATTTTTTTAAACTATGAGTAGGCTGATTCCAGTAAGCTTTTGTTCCTTATATCTCTTTCAAATTCATGCCAAATATACTGTATGTCTTATTAGGTAAAGATTTGAATAGTATTTAAAAAATAACAGATGACATAACACGTGTTGCATGTTACACGCAAAGCTGCATTTTTGTCAATTCAAAGTAAATGTACCAAATTAATTCTATGCACATGAGATAAGAAACCAGAGTCTGTCTGTACAATTCCTAACTCTCCTATTTTTTAAATAACCTATTAAACTACACTGGCATAGTATAGATCCTGAAATTCAGTTATGGTTTATGGTTTGTCGTTTGTGCCACCCCGTGATTTTCAGTTTTCAGTCCTTTGAAAAATATTTTGAGGTGCCACAGAGTGCAGGGGCAGGTGGAGACTTTGCATCTACCTTTTTAAGGCCCTCGGGGGCACAAGGACAACTGATTCATGGTTTCTCAATTGAATTGGATCATCATTTGTTTGTATCATTCAAAACAATGCATTCCAAATGTGTGAGGAGAGAGTGGGAGAATCAGGGGTTCAGTAAAGGGCCCACAGATTATGTTGTACACAACGGATTAATTGAGCCCTGTTCATGTTTCTTCTGTCAACAACTTTAAAGAACTAACTCGTGTTAGATGCAGCCTGCAGCCTTTTCCTTAAATCTTTTTGCAATGCATTTTGTATTTAAACCACATGTATGTATGTCATTATCCCAGCATCCCAGAAAAGCACTCTTCCTGTCCCTAAGATATTTGACTTGACCAAATTCCGGTTTAAGAGCATCATAAAAACAGCTGGTGACAACCACTACATGCCAAAAAAAGGTTTCTTGATATTTTAGAAGACAGCAAAATGCAAGGATGACAGAGATTTTCCACTCCCGTGGCACCGAAAATGCCAAAGCTTTCAACATGTTGAAGTGTGTTTCAGTACTTAAACCCCTCTTCTTTTCGGAGTCAGCAAGATCCCTAAACGCTGAGTCTCAACAGGGGGGGGGGAATGGCTTTATCCATGCAGTCATGAAACCATAAGAGGAGTCATGTGCTGCGGGCTGGTTGACGTAAAGCAGCCGTCAAATGTGGTGAGCCTCCACCAGGCAGCATCCTCTGATGTTCCCCCTCTGTCAGACAAAGCTTCTTCTCATGACTGACCCTCCCAGAGTCTCAGGCACAGGCAGAAGTTCGTAATTGTTGGATGAAGCTTCAATGTGACAGAAGCCTGTTTGATCCTAATCCTCAATGTGAAGCACAGAATAATCCTCTACACTCAAACCTTGTGAAAATGTGCTTTACCCGGAGAAGGAAATGTTATAATTCATAAATCTATACCAGGTTGTGTATCTGTGAATTTTTCACTTCTGTTTTCCACATTAAAAGGAGTCCTATTTCACTTCTGTTTTACATCTGAAAACACAAGTGAGGATTCACACACATGAATAACCTCATGATGAGGAAGTGGATATGATTGAGGAGGGGAATTTTACATTCCTGTGATGTTGCTTATTTGGAAGAAGAACAAAAAAAAGCCACAGTTCAACTTAAACCTATTTTATACACAACTGTTTTTGCTCACTAAGTTAATCCGCACTGTGCCAAACCCAATGAGTGCACAACATAAATGAGAGTTAGGGGTCTCTAAAGATAAACAGTTTATGTTCAGAGGTAATACTGAATTGATTGGATGCCAAAGAATCAGATCAAATGAAAAAGAAAATCAAATGATCATCCATTAATCGTGCATTAACATCTCTGTGCACCTATTTCTTTCAACTTTGTTTATTAAAATAAAAAAGTATCAAGTTTACATGAAACACAAAATAAGCTCTCAAAGTTAGGCCTTATTTATTGTAAGACATGTGTATTTGAAATTCTAAATAACGAAATAAAAGGAATCAACAAATTTGAAATAACATATTTTACAAAGTGAAAACAACTTAAAACACTCTCACTCCACTTCATCAAATGGATGTCTTTCTCTTAATACATTTTAAATATTATGTACAGTAAGGGGTGACATCATGTTTAAGAAGATGTACTCATATTTTCTCATATAAACAGTGCCATTGACACATTATAATAAAGATGCAATACATTTGAAAGGGATCACGCACAAATATCAATAAGAGAATATATTAAAAGCATGATAAAGTCACTGTGAATAAACATGAATGCTACTTATCACGCTGGATGTCCCATTGGTGGATGGCGCTCTCTGGTGGTTAAAAACGCAATGAAGTAGAGTCTGGCTTATCACTGAACACTCAAATTTAATGAATTACTACCCTGTAATCTCAGTTTATCTGAATTACAAAAAAGCTTTAACGATGCAATCAAAAACAGGACTATGTTTGAATTGTTGTTGTGTTGTCACTTCACATAAATAAAACCATTGTGGTGTCACATACAATCAGAATATGTACTACGTTTATTTGAGTTTAATCAGACACAAGATATTGACTATAAGTGTTTGAAATAATATCAATATTTGTATAGCTACATGAAGTGTGTTGATATCTGCGTGTCATTGTAAAAAGTAAGCCTCCAGTGAATAATAATAGTAAACGTAATATTAATAGTAATAATAATACAATAATATTCATAATAATTATGATCATAGTTGTAGTGGTAGGCATAATATCAATTTAAACAAATAAGAGAAAAAAACAACTAGGCCTACAAATGCTTTTTTCTTTTACTACGAAGCCAGTAAAGTTGGCCAAGATTAAACACTGATTTTGATTTATTTTTTCCTTTTAAGAGAGTGGGTTTACTTATAGGTGGACATGGATTTGCCCAATGTAATCCCACCCATGTTGTTACTATAAATTAGGATGCTTGGTTTCTCTGAATAAATAGGAAGTAAACTACACCGTAATGCTGCCTTCACGTGCTGTCCGATTCCAAACTTAGAAACAACGAATACGGAAGCTAAAGTAGGTAATAACTCAGAAAATGGGGATTTAATCCATAAATAAGTTATGATAACTTATTAATGGGTAGGTGATAAACATTATAAAGTCACAGTTATACAAAAAATTCGCTAAATGTATTATTTCTGTACTATTGGATGTTTATACGACTTTAAGTCAGAGCTTTATAAGAGCCCTTGAACGCGTCTTAGTTCCCTGCTGGTCAGTCACTCCTCTGCTGTAAACAGACGGTGTGTTAAGGGACTTGACTCCGGCTGGATCCGACCAGAAACTGGACTGAAAACTACGAACAACGATGGTACGACCGGATATATTCTCCGTATACTTTTTAAAACATTAATATGTACTTTTAGTGAAGTCCATGTGGTGTTTGTGTTAGTTGAACGCCTTCAGCCTCACCTCAACCTTCTTCAGGAATAGTTTTACCTGAGTATCAAAACAAAAGAATGCAAGAAACTTAAACCAAGGGCACTTCGTTTTTGTCGTGTTTAAGCTAAACGGAGCTCAGCTGGCTGTTTGTTTTATCATAGGTTATCATATTCTAGTTTTTGTCGTTGCGGTTTTGTCGTTCATGCATTATAAATGGATCAAAATGTGATATAACGGCACATTACATGCTGGTTTTTAATGTTTTGAGTGTAACCTCCTGTTGGTTTACCCTAAGGCTCTGAAACCAGTAAGTCTTAACAAGTATTTGTTTGTTTTCCAGCACTGAGAGAGCATCATCAGACCAACAGGAGGGACCACCACAGCCACTGCATTTCCGTCAAAGTCAGATAACAAGGTGGGTAAAATCAATAGAGGGCAACTCTGCTTGTTAATAATAGCAAACTATGGGTACAGAATAACTCATCAATGATTTCACAATGATAAATATCTGTATAAATACTTTTGAATAGAAGCATCCAACACCCAGCTCTGGAAAGTAGATACACTTATTCAAGTACTGTTGGTAACATTTTGTGGCACCTTACTTAGGTATTTCTATTTTCTTTGTCATACATCTAATCCACAACAACATTAGGTTTTTTAAATGTTAGAAGCAAACATTGTACTCTATACCCCATGTATTTTATGACTTCAGTCACTTTCCATATGGAAATGTAAAGCAAACATAGCGACAAAAGCAGTAGCCTATGATGTATTTTTATAATTTATTATACAGCTGCATTGATCCCTTGAGGGAAATTCACCATCTACCCGGCAGATAAAGAATATAAATAACTTGAGTTATCTCCTCGAAGTCTCCATGATGAATGGAGAATCCAAAAACACAGAAAAGTCTTTTAAGAATTTGAGTAAATAAGCTTTTAATAAGAGAACAAATCTATCTAATTTAAGTTCAGGTAAGTGGTGTACAATTGATAATTTTTTAGGTGGAGTATTAATTTAAGTAAAATACTTCTTCCACCTCTGCCAATACCTGGCTTTTTTCCCTCCAAAAGTCAATATTTATTCATTCTATGTCGGGATGTACTTTGGCAGGATGACAAATCTAAAACTTCCGACTGACATCAGAGTACAGATTCGATTTTTCTAAGGGTTTTTTGCACACTAAGAATAGTAAAAACTCCACACTTGCCAAAGAAGGGGAAGCCCAAAACCATTACAGGCATATTTCTAAAACTACATTTTCTGTAGTACTTCTTTCAATCTCAGCCATTTGGACAATGAAAACGGAGTCATGTTACTGTCTCGATAACCCTCCACCTCCTGTAAGCTCTTAATAAGTCATGCATCTGCTTTCCTAACATGCTGTGCAGAGGTCCTCGCCCTGTGCACGATGACCACCCTGGAGGACGCTGAGATGAACACCTTCGGCACGGAGCTGCCGGCCATGTTTGATGGCATGAAGCTGGCAGCGGTGGCGACGGTTCTCTACATCATCGTGCGCTGTCTGAACCTGAAGAGCACCGCCTCGCCTCCTGAGGTCGTCTACCAGGAGACACCGCTGAGCCGCTACCTGTTCAAAACCTGCCCCATGTTGACCACAGAGTGAGTGTTAGTTATTATTATTATACACTCCCAGTTTGTAATACTTCTGATGGACCTTGGACCGGAGCAGTGAATGACTCATTAGAGATTGTGTGTGTCATACCTTTTTGGCATTTACATTTACACTAGCTAATCTTAGTTATCAGTAACAGCCTTATGTAATACAAGCATAGACATTAACGACTCAGACTTGACCCGGAGACTCAAACAGGAAACAGAGGACATGGAAGATGTTTTTTACTTTAAGAGGTCATTTTCACATACAGTGATAAGAAGGAGCGATCAAAATAAGTAACGAAGAAAAAACATTATTTGTTAAGTCATCAAACCCCTCTTTTTAAAATATAGTATACATCATATATCAATAAATGTATCTAAGGTATCTATACAGAGGGAAGGTGCCTCTGAGCAAGGCATCTTTCCTTACATAATGGCAACAACAAAAAAGGATTCTGCATTTGACACAAGGATGGGTCAAATGCAGAATCCTTGTTTAAAAAAAAATCCCAAACTGGATCAATAAAGTATATCTTATCTTGGTAAATCAACTAGTTAGCTTCTAGCAACTGGACGAGCTGCCTAACACCTGACAAATGCTTTGGTGTAAAGACTCAAAAGTAAAAAGAACTTTCTAAGATATCAGGTTGATGAAAAGTAGTTTTTACTTTACCAACTTTAAGTCGTTGTTGTTATAGTGGAACCCAAACCCACAGGAGAACTGTTGTGTCACTAGGGAAGTACAACACGCTCTTCTGTTATCAGTTGTTAGCTTTGTGTTTAGGGTAACTCTCCCAACAGTCCAAGAACGAAAGAGAGGCATACGAATAAAACACTAACAGGGCTGTATGATTACCTCAAATCTAAACCAGTCTGTCTCCATCTAGTCCTCAAAGGGAATTCAATTGTCTAATGTGTCATGACCTTTATCTAGCAAAGAGAAATACAAACCCAGTGTAAACACATTGCACATTCTTCCTTATTACTTGTCAAAACTAGTCGCCTACATAACCCAACAGGCAATCTTTCAGCTGAGAGTTAAGTGGGAGTTTAAGGTGTGGTGCTGATAATCATTATAACTCTACACCAGTTTTCCAAATGTACAAACTCTTAGTGATAAGCCCCAAGACATTTAAATGAAATGTAACTGTATGCAGCTGCCTCTGGATCTTTATAAAACTGTCTTCAGTTGTAGTCCCCCGAAGACCTGCAAACTGAAGTTGATGCGTCCATAGTTATGGAGTTACTCATTCAGTTTCTCCCCTACACTTGTGATTATCTTTTTTCTTGAGTTTTCAGATAACGGTGGCAGTGTGCTTCGGTCGTATTGTTTATCTACCCCACAACGCGTTAAACATGTTGATGTAATGCTCTTCATCCTAAACAAACCATGGCTGCTTGCACGTGGATAAGCAGTATGTTGCTCTTCCAGTTCATCCTGCAAACCTGGAACTCAAAGACCTCCGACATGCTAAATATTGCAAGACCCACCTATGTTTACGGTACACGGGACAAAGGAGTCTAGAGTTAGTTGCAGGATTTACTGGCCTATAAATGCCAACCACAACCATGCAATGTTCTCTAGTGAACAGTACAGACTGAATTAAGGACTGGAATGGTGCTCTAATGACTGACAGTGTCTGTAGGTCTGTCTGCCACCTCCTATAGTTAGAGTGGTATGCGAGCCTCTCTGATGTGTGATAATCTTTTCTGAGACATCTTCGGGGTGGCGGCTACAGCTGTGATATGTAATATGGAGCTCATCCCTCTCTTCAGATACATTCCTCCCCCGCTGTGGGGAAAGAGCGGACACCTCCAGACGGTCCTGTACGGGAAGATGGGACGAATCAACACTCCTAAGCCATGTGGGGTGCGCAAGTTCCTCCCGATGCAGGACGGGGCCACAGCGAGCTTTGACCTCTTCGAAGCTCGTGCGGACCACAGCACTGGAGGTCAGTGGCAACAACTGATTAATCTGGTGAAGCAGGAAAGCAGCTGGCTTTGGATTGACTGCACATTAAGGATTTAATCACACAAGCAGGGCTGCAGAATTAATAGATTTTCAATATGGACTAGACTTTGCAGACTATTTACGTGCACTAAAATCTATATAACACACTACAGGAAAGGGACAACTTTAAAACTCATACCATTATAATTTAATACATTTTTCAATGTCTATGTTTAAATGGTCATTCCTGTAAAATTACAAATCATATAGCAAATGCCATATCAGTCAAAATAATCCCAATTTGTTAATTTCTCTAAATCGTACAGCCCTACACACGACTACTTCTGTCTGCTGATGAAGATATTTCACTGATTATCTTTATTATTTACCTGCATTTTGACCTGAGTTTAGATCACACACACACACACACACACACACACACACACACACACACACACACACACACACACACACACACACACACACACACACACACACACACGGCGTCCACTTTTAGGCCAACACATGACTCCACTTTGTGTCTGTGTGTTTGTCAGATGACATTACCATGGTAATCTGTCCTGGGATTGGTAACCATAGCGAGAAGAACTACATCCGGACATTTGTGGATTACTCCCAGCGGCAGGGGTACCGCTGCGCCGTCCTGAACCACCTGGGAGCGCTGCCCGACATGGAGCTCACCTCGCCACGCATGTTCACCTACGGTAAGAGGGATCATCACATGGCAGACTCATGAGTTACGGGTGTGATTTGTAACAGCTCAAACCTTAATGGGGAAGCTCACTTTATTGAGTAATTGATGTTGGTTCATTAAATTATGGAGAACTGAAATTAAGGGGAAGAACAGCATGACGAAGGAAACATGAAACAGAAGAGTCGGAAAGAAGTTGTAACAAAGCAACACACTGAGAAAAAGTGTATTTTCCTCCTTTTTGAAGGAGATGACTTTATCATAGCCTTTAAATAAAATGTAATACATTTGAAATGATTTGACCATTTATCTAATGTCATAATGAAATAGTTATTAGTGGTATGACAGTGTACGGAATTCGTGGTTTGGTTCGTATTAGATACAGTGGGGAAAACCAAAATTATAATAATATTTCTTTTTCCATCTATAAAAACGTAAAGATTAATCGGTGGCTCATAATTGTTACTGTAAGAATGAAGGTACTTAAATACTGGAACATAAAACCACACTGAAGGTTGGCATCAAAGTTTGAGTATCAGTTTCATTACCCTAACACTCCTAGTATTTATCACTAAATCAGAGTTGTAAAAGAGTTCTTTCCGTCATTCAGGTTGTACATGGGAGTATGCGGCCATGGTGGGTTACATCAAACGAGCGCTTCCTGAGACGCTGCTGGTGGTGGTGGGCTTCAGTCTGGGGGGAAACATCGTCTGTAAGTTCCTGGGAGAGAACCGATCCAACCAGGACCGAGTGGCGTGCTGCGTCACCGTGTGCCAGGGCTACAGCGCCCTCAGGTTAGTGAAGACAAACACAGGCTCAGAACCAGGAGTGTATACACCCCATCTGTGCATATCAGACCTGTAGTGTATGCACCAGCGGTTACCAACCTTTTTCACCTCTGGGCCCACTTAAGAATCTAAACATTTTTCGCGGCCCACATTCAACCATAAACAATACGGAGGCTAAATAAAGTTCCAATTGGTCAATTCAGAACATGTGACACGTTGTTAATCCCGTAGTACAGACAGACCGTTGTCAAGGACTGTAATGGCCGTTGCTAAGGAGGATCGAGAAAGAGAAAGGAAAGGAGGTTCAAATAAAAAAAAAATTGTAATAATGAAAATGTTTCCAAACAAATCATAATGTTTTGCAAATTATTTGGCGGCCCACTTGCAATGCCTTCGCGGCCCACTAGGGGTCAAATATGATAAATTACATTATCTGACGCTATTATTCAAAGTGACTTACACTAAGTTTAACCCTTTTTGTCATACATACAGTACTTTATTATATGCTTACCCAATACCATGCTGTATACCTTTTTGCATATAATGTATTGTTGCTTTTATATGCACTGAAAACAAATTGAATTGATATCTAATCTTAATAAAAATCAAATGCATGTACTAGAATGGTGCTCCAATTGCGGCCCACAAACCTTTGAGTATTCATTAAATGTTAACCTAAGAAGTGGTTATCTTAAAGCTTTTATTCTGAGCAGGTCATGTGTTTTTCCTCCCATTGTGTGTGCATGCATTAATGAGTTTGTGCGTGTGTTTGTGTAGGGCTCAGGAGACATTCCTCCAGTGGGATCAGTGCAGGAGGCTCTACAACTTTGTGTTGGCTGACAACATGAAGAAGCTCATCCTGAACCACAGGTGAAGAAATACAACAACACTTTTCTGCAGTGACATCTTTGCTTTCAGCTGTATCAGAAATGTACAAAATAAAGCTTGGGTCTTGCTTTTATTTGGGAGTATTGGGTTGTTGATTGCCGTGGATTAATCTAGCAAGAAAGCTAATGACAACACGCCATGTACAATACTTTCTTGACTGCCTATCGGTCCAATATAGACAAGTAACATTCCTAGATATCGGCCAAATGCTGAAAAAATAGGCCAATAGTTTGATTTCCTTTAGACACACTTGCTGAATAACCTCTCTGACTGTGTTGGACAGGGCTAACCAGCCACACAAGATTTAGTTTCCTGGCTTGAAGTTTCTAAATACCTTTTATTGTTTGTTCAACAGAAGCAGTTTGCTTGGCCTGAATTCCAGCAACATTGGAGATGCAGACCTGGGCCGACTGTACGCAGCTACGTCTCTGATGCAGATCGACGACAGCATCATGAGGTGGAGTTTGGGAGGACTTTAGATTTGGATACATTTATTCTAATGTCATATTCTTTGGAGCTCTTATCTTATCTTGTCACTGATCTTATCACAATCTTGTACTACAGGAAATTCCACGGCTACAGCTCCTTGAAGGAGTACTACGAGAAAGAGAGCTGTGTGCACCACTTGCACAAAGTGAGTGTGTAGAAACACAATGATGAATAGGTGTACTTTGATATACTGCTAATATACTTCTACTACTTTTATCACTGTTGTGCCTTCACTTAAAACTGGATCTATTTCTGTATTACTATTCCTACTAACTGCTGTTTCTGTTGCTAATACTGCTACTACAATAGACCAGTTAAAGAGGAGGCGACGCACTGAGAGTACATTTCCTATATCTGTGTCACATGGGTTTAGCCGCTGCCCTTTAGGAGACTAGTGGTCTATTCAGTGGAATCGAGAATTTCACATGAGCACAGATTATGACCTATTCTTTCGCCTAATACTCACCAAAGTAACTTCTGGACTTTTTTCACTAGCCACATATCTTCACTTATCTAATTCTGACACCAAATAGGTATTTTCCCAAACAGAAAAATCAGTAGGAAATGTACTTTTTTTTTGTCTGATTCGTCTCTCTCAGCCACAAACTTGCTAAATAAAAGAATAATGTTACCAACATAAAACACATATATACATTAAACTGTGCCCACTTATTAAACCAACTTTTTTATTATTACAACTATTGAGCAAATTCTCAGAAATTAACAAGGGGTAAAATGTGCAGTTCTTAAAATTGAAGCCAGAAATATTTGACAGAACTAGTTTTACTTGTACTAATATAACTGATAAGTAATCTAGGTGTTGTTTTGTCTGCAGGTCACTGTGCCTCTGCTCCTGGTTAACTCCTCAGACGACCCCCTCATTCATCAGTCTCTGTTGGATATTCCTCGCACACTCGCAGGTTCGTGTTAGAAGCCGAAATGCATTTCTGCCACTGGGGATAGTTACAACAAAGAACTTCCATTGATACTTTGGAAACTGAGGATAGCTACTAATATGTACTGGGGGAAACAAAAGCTCTGTCCTCTCCTCTTCCTGTTTACTTTGGACATTGGGTTGATATACTTCCTTTGTGCCAGAATTACAGCCTTCATTTTCCCAGGAGACCATACCTGGTGGCTGCCAGAATTTTAAATATAAGCGAGACTCATGGAGAAGCAATATGTATGTCTGTGGTGTAATTTCTACATAGCCACTACATTATGCAAATAACCGTTTTTCCATGGTGATAAGTTATCATTGCTACTTCAAAGTAATCGACAGCTTGAAACAAACTATTAAAGGGGCCCTATTACGTTTTTTTTTCAGGCTCATATTTGTATGTAGTGTCTACTGGGACATGTCTCCATGCTTTAATGTTCAAAAAGTTCTTTATTTCTTTCATACTGCCTGTGCTGCAGCAACTCTTTTCACCCTCTGCCTGAAACCAGAGCCCAGTCTGCTCTGATTGGTCGGCTGGCATTTTAGCCTTGCAGAGCATTTACTTTCACAACAACCAATATACCACACTACAGGAAAGGGAAAAACCCCTAAAAAGCCAATCTGTATGGCCAAGTCATCTTCATAGGCTTTATCAGAGTCTCTTGATGAAGATATAGGACCAATGAGAAGTATGTTGTGAATTTCCCTACGGGGAATAATAGAGCTCCATCTTATCTTATCTTACTGAAAGGAACATATGATAAGACAATAATGTTCCCACCTTATGCAAACAATACAGGAACTATGCGAGTTTTATCTCCTCCTGTACACATGTTTTTATGCAGTGAAGTGCGTGGGAGTAAACTTAGCCGTTGCTATGACGCTCATGTTTTGTTTTTTTTGGATGTTTTGAGCGTTTCCTTGATAACGAATGACTTCGACAGTAAATCATTGTCCTCTCAGAGACTCGGACTGAGACTAAATTAGAGCTAATGCTGCTTCTCTCTGAAGCTGAACAATGGAGCCGCATTATTAAGCGTTTATAAAGTCTTGTTGCTGAGATCTGCTCCACACCGCCCAGCCCAGACTGTCTTGTTGAATTTTTCAGGGCCATGTGATACGACTAGGCTGCTGGATTATATATATAGAGAGCAGTGTGTGTGTGTGTGCCTGTGCAGACCTATTGCCTTGTCTTGCCCCACTAGGTCACATGCACGGGTCCCCATGCGTGTAAATCAGTGTGAGTAATGACTTAAACCCTGACAAGAGAAATTCAAAGCGAATCCTCTACTTCAGGGGAATTTAGGCACATGATTGTTCTTCTTTACATTTTACCTGAATTGTTTGCCGTGACCCAGTTAGGATTATTCATTCAAGGTCCAAACTTTTCAAATACAATGTTATATTCATTATCTTTTAAACACTTAAAGGTAGGGTAGGTAAGAATGGAGAAACCAGCTAGAGTGCGCTAGAATTTGAAAGTACGCAGCCGAAAAAAATCTGCCCCTTCCTTACAGAGCCCCTCCTCCAACACACACGAACGCGCACATGACCAATGAGGGCACGAGATAAGTTTGTGCACAGATGGAAGGCTGACAGGCAGGTAGGCCATCCAGTTATTTTAGCCGGGCCGGCTCAGATGATTGGTCGTGCTTTTTACAGCGCCACGGCTTACAGATGACATTTTTTTATGTATTTATTGTCAAAGCATTTAATGTATTCATTGCTATCGGGATGTTAAGAGCATTCTATGGAATATAACAAAAAGTGTTTCTGAAGGGAATGACCTACCCCACCTTTAAGACAACACATACCGAAAACCGACCAACAAAAACAGACACTGACTACATTTTTGGAGATAAATATCTAAACTTCAGGTCAATAATCTGCTTAGAAAGCTGAGGGTGAAGCTAGGTTTCTTTTTCAGAAACAAGTCCTGTTTCTCGCTTGAGGCCAGGAAAAGGCTAGTTTCTGTGACCTTTTCACCTGTGCTGGACTATGGTGATCTGATCTATATGAATGCACCTGCCCATCACCTGATCAAGTTAGATGCCGCCTATCACAGTGCGCTGAGATTTGTTACTAACTGTAAAGTACTTACTCATCACTGTACACTGTATGCCAGGGCAGGTCTGCCTTCACTAACTGTACGGAGGCTCAGTCAGTTTATCTATAAAGCCATGTTGGGTAAACTACCAATTGATATGCTCTTTGATCTCACAGAGAGTGGCAAGTAGCTATTCCCTGAGATCCCAGGATGTGTTTGTATTACATGTGCCAAGTGCTAGGACTGTTTTAGGTACACAAGCTTTTATGTGTGCTGCTCCTCCTTGGTTCCCCTGCATCATTTCAAAGCTCGGATAGATGAGATGTTATTTGATACCTTGTGAATAGGTTGTCATTTGTACCCCTGTAATTATTTTGTATTGATGTCCTTTTTGTTTTCTGATGTTTTTTATATGTAACCAATGTGCTGCAGGTCTCCCTTGAAAAAGAGATTGTTGATCTCAATGGTATTTTACCTGGTTAAATAAAGGCTACAAACAAACAAACAGTATAAAAAAGTTAGAGGAAAACATGCCCGTTTAAAAAAAAATGCTGTACAATTAACCACCTTTACTTAGTTAAGTTTTTTTTTTTAAACAAATGTTGATATTAATCATAAATTACAAATGAGTTTGAATGATTGTTTAATGCCAGTTTAACAACATTCTTCTGTTTTTAGAGAGAAAGAAAACCTCACACAAATAATAAAATAAATAGATCGGTGACAAAATCCAGGGAAACTCCCAATGTCTAGTTGAGCTGGAGTATGTTTATGTGTGTCTGCATGTACAAAAAGAGAGAGAGGGTGTAGGTGGTGTAAAGTGTCAGAAAGGGAAAGGAGCGTATCTCTGTGTGTAAACTGAACGTCTCACAGCTCTCAGAGCAGGAGAGATCATTATTCACCTCCATTGACCGGATCAAGGGGCCTTTAATCACCAAATTGCTGGATTACAAACTAAAGGGGCCTAATTACAGTCCAAAGGTTTCACTTGCAATAGATGTTGCAGTCTCTACCAGCGCTGTCTGTTTCTGTAATGGTGCCACATGCTACAGTTTCCTTTGACCTTCCTGTTGATGCTTTGTGATTGTGAAACAATCTTGTGCAAGGTGAATATTTGCCAACAATAATTCTTAATATATAAGAAAAAGAGGCTACTATACAAAATACATAAAGAACCAATTGCACACAATGCTAATCAAGAAATCAGATGATTTTAAAACACACCTGGTTGCACAATCAAGCACAGAATGAATTTGATGAAGTCTGCAAAAACAAATAGTTCCCTTCTACTTGTTTTCAATGTCATCTGTTAAAAATAAATGTCCGTCTTAGGCAAGGCAAGTTTATTTATACAGCCCATTTCAACACAAGGCAATTCAAAGTGCTTTACAAGATTGAAGAGCATTAAGAATCATATTATAAAATGGCATTTTAAAAAACACTTATTTAACACTTAAAAGCAAAGATAATAAAAGATGAATAAAAGTTACAGTGCAGTTTAAGATGTGAATAGTTCAATTAAAAGCAGCGGCAAAAAGAAAAGTCTTCAGCCTGGATTTAAAAGTAGTCGGAGTTGCAGCGGACCTGCAGGCTTCTGGGAGTTTGTTCCAGATATTTGGAGCATAATAACTGAACGCTGCTTCTCCATGTTTAGTTAGATCCTAGTGTGTGCTATAACCTTTATTTTATAATAATAATAATACATTTTATTTTTAGGTGCCTTTCATGACACCCAAGGACACCGTACAATTTGTTAAAAAAAAAAGAGAGAACGCTAATAGGCAACAGAACATGATAAAAACACAAACAGGAAATCATAGTAGACAATCAAGTGGACACAAATGAAACATATCATGGGGAGCACTACAGTGAGTAAGCAGATTTGAACAGGTGGGTTTTTAATTGGGATTTGAATTCGGTGATTGTGTCTGACTGTCGGATGTGCGGGGGGAGGGAGTTCCAGAGTCTGGGAGCACTGCAGCTAAAAGCCTGAGCACCCATGGTGACGAGGCGTGGGGTGGGGACAGTCAGCAGACCAGCAGAGCAGGAGCGGAGGGAGCGAGAGGGGTGTACTCCTGAAGAAGGTCAGCCAGATAGGGGAGGGGGGGCGGGGCAGGTTATGTAGGGATTTGTAAGTGAGCAGTAGGTTTTTGAAGTTGATACGGGATTGAACAGGGAGCCAGTGGAGTTGGATGAGGATGGGGGTGATGCGTCCTGAGGCCTTGGTGCCGGTGATGATCCGGGCTGCAGAGTTCTGTATGATTTGTAGTTTATTGATGAGCTTGGTGGGTATGCCTGAGAGGATGGCGTTACAGTAGTCGATGCGGGACGTGACAAATGCATTCACCATTTTGGTTTGCTGTGATTTACACTGCACTCCAACAGTGTTTTTAATTTGATCTCACCCCTCTTTCCATGTGTAGAAAAGATGCCCAATGTGATATTCGCCCTGACTCAACACGGAGGCCACCTGGGCTTCTTCGAGGGGGCCGTGCTCTTCCCTCAGCCGCTCACCTGGATGGACAAAGTGATCGTGGAGTACACCAACGCCATCTGCCACTGGGAGAAGAACCTGCCGGCGTGCCAGCGGAGCAGCAACCGGGGCTCTAACGCCTGCCTGCAGAGCACAGGGGACACACTCCGCGGGTAACACACAGAAGACCAAAAACATGCAAACTCTTCTGTATTCGCTCTACTTCAGTACTAATGGGAAATGTAGGAAGTCACTAAATGGATTAGAAGAGTTGAAGTGGAAGCTGTAAGGTGTAAACGGAAACTCGCATAAGATACCTGCAAATGTAACACGACCCCAGGGTTGAATTAGTCGTTCCTCTTGTTCCCAGTTAACCCCCGGTGTAACACGAGTTCACACTTTGCTGGTTTTTTTGGCAGCTGCTGCTCCTTGAGGGTGATATAATTAGTGAGGGGGAAACACACTGCAACCAGAGGCTGAAAATGACCTTTAACCTGCATGTAGAACAAAGAGAAAAATGTGTTTCTACTCGATTAACTACTGAAAACTTTCCTAGATGCTAAAAGTTAGCACAACTAGAATAAATAATATTGTTTTTTAAAACTGGAAATGTATCCTAGTCTGAAGCCTTAAACCCTTAACCCTTAATATACTTATTTGTAAAAAGCCTTCCAGAAGCTATAGAGTTCACAATCGTATTCTAAGTGCCTTAATATAAATGTTTCTCTCATGAATCATTGAGCTACCTCTGATAAGCAGCAGTATGACGTGCATTATTGTTTACAGTGGTGATTTCAACAAAACATCTGTTGCGCCGAGTCAAATTGTAATTTCCTGTATACTGACACGATATCATCTCATTTGTTTCCATTCGGAAGGGTTTGCTTTTTTAATGCAGGAGAACTACGTTAAAAATCATCCGGTTTGTTTTATTTATATATTTTTGACGTAGTTTTTCTCAATTTGACGTCAGTTTTTTGCATTTCCATTGTGTGCAGTGGACCATCAGCTGGCCTTGTTGCTGCTGACAATTAAAATGAAAGAATCAGGGTGTCAGGTTTTTTTTAAAGAGCTTAAAAAAAGTCATATTTTATTTTTTGTTTTGTTTCATGAGGATGTGGGCACTTCCCACAGCCTCGCGTTAAGATTGTACTCTTTGTATGGCTCCATGTCCGCTTGTCCCATTCCATGAACTGCTGTAAAAGCATGAGGATGGTCAGACTGTATTATTTCCTAAATGCTGCTTAGTAAAAGTCCTTTAAAGAATTTAGGACACGTGTTACTGAACAAATTCTGCACGACTGTTCTGGACAGAGCTTGGTCAATCTGTGTGTACTAACACTGTTGACAGAAATAAGCAAACGGGACACAAACAGTAAGCGTATTAAATCAGAAATCCAGATGGACTTTCACTTTATGCACTTGGCCAACGAAAATGGACCAAAGCACTCTTCACTTTTCTAGAAAAAGCAGCTCAACTTTGTACTTTTTTAATGATTCTGCTGCATTTTGGGTGATTTTTTTGTTTGTTTTGGGTTTTGGTTAAAACAGTGTCTTTGACTCAAAAACAATGGAGGTCTCATATTTGACGTTACTTTTGAACAAGGGCTAATTTATACGTTACATAAGTGACTAAGCTTTTCCAGGTTTGTTTTAAGCTGCTTATTGCTACTTAACACATGGGTGGATTTGACACAAGACCATTAATAAAGTTTTTGTTACATTAAATCACAGAAAACAGATGGCAACCATCACACAGAAATCACCTCTGTTATGGCTTATGATTCAGAAGTTGATCAAAGTCTCAAACATGGACAAAAAAGGAGGTGATTTTATGTGAAGAAATCCTGTTTTCTGTTTATTCTGGTCCTGCATCTGGTGTGCATGTTTGATGTTAGTCACAGTTTCCTGTGCGTAACATCCTGTCGCACTATATACAAATGCAGGGGACTCCACCCAACTCCATGCAAGTCTTATTAATCAATATTTCAATCATCAAACTAAACTGTCATTCTTTATGTGTCCTTTTTTAAAAACTGAATATAATCTGCAACAGCACCACTATTGTATTTGTGCAATATGTTCCGGTCTTTTTGCTTGCACTTTACTGTCTGTACAGTTCCTATTTTTGTATTGTGGCACTATAGTATGATTCAGCGTATGGGTTTAACGTTTATAATCTAATCTTAAAGTGTTTCGTTCTAATGTTCTGCACAGACATGACGCATTTTTGTAATAACTCACCCATTAATAAATATTTTTCACATAGATTCCTTTTTTCAGTCTGTTTATTGTAAGCTTTCTAGTTTTTCCTTTTCCTAGCCAAGTATATACAGTTTCACGGAAATGTCTGTCGGTCCAGACAGAAATATTTAAATGACTATTAACCTTTTCCAGATTCAGATGATGACTCATACTTACTCTGGGGTTCACATGACTTTTCCTCGAGCGCCATCATTAGGTCAAATGTGGGTATTTTTACCTGCAAAATAAATAGGCCAGTCTCAGCTTTAGTTGGCGTGTATGTAGCGTGTTGGCATGCTTTTAAACATTATACCCACATGCCAAAAAATTGTAGGCTGTACTGATATTCTTCCCACCAGAACATCCAATACTCCTAATTATATCACATGACTTAAACAAGAAAGAAAGCAATAATAAACATGCAGATCTATTTGTATGATATGAGCAGTGATTGTAGAAGTACTTTAACTAATAGAAAGTATAAATACCACAGTCTACATAAATACTTCATTCCTGGATTCAATATCTTACAAAGTCCAGAAGTATTGTTGGCAAAATGCACTTAAAAGTAAACATTGTGAGGAATGGCCATTTTCAAAGTATCATAACCGTAGCATCTGAAGTTATTTTAGAATATAAAAAAATACATTTTAGAGTATTTTAGAGATGTAGTTATTCAACATTGAGCACATTTGAGGGCTTTGTATAATAGTCTATAGATTATGCATCATATCATATGAACAGAACATGTTTTTAAAAAGCACTGCCATTTTACAAAATGGCAGTGCTTGAGCTATTGCACCTGGTTACATTCTACCACTATCCTAGATTTGCAAATTGATGCAAAGACCACAACTCATATTTATATACACTTTATTGTACATTTGTCGACATTCTTATTGGTGCACCAGGAAGCTCGATGGGGTAAAACTTCATAATATTCATACTAAAAAACACACGAGAGAGAGAGAGAGAGAGACAGGCACTTGAATTTCAGCCTTGTACTTCAAGGAGAGACGACGACGACGACGACGGGGGGGGGGGGGGGGGGCAGAGGGTGGAAACTCAGAAAGCTGGAGCCTGCCAGAGTTAGAAACAAGCCGTGTGGCTGAAATACAGTCCAAACAAAGGAGAGAG
>NC_136903.1:8098139-8125639 GCF_949606895.1 Notothenia rossii | reverse complement strand
CCTACCCTTCATGAGGTCGTAGGCTCTGGACACGTCGTACTTCCTGGCACGGATGAAGCGGAGCAGCATCTCGTCCGGTTTCTCCCCAAAAGTGTCCTGCACGCCCTTAGCCAGGTCGTCCCCTCCATCAGCCTTCTCCTTTATTATCTCTCGCAGTTCCTTCGCTGCTGACACTTTCTTCTCATCTGTCTCGCTCAGCTCGTCCTTGGCCTGCAGGGGGAGCCACAGCAGACTGTTAGCTAAAAGTTAAACTGTATCTTAGTTTCATACAATTGAGTGTTTTACTGTATGATTATTAATGTTGCGAGTACGGAGTACAGTTTGACAATGCTTTGTTTCAATTTGGTTGAATCTGACCTTTTTATTTCCCTGATATTCAGTCTAACCGTGCTTTTGTTTGCTCGCGAGCTAACTAGCGTAGCCAGCCCTTTACCCTCTGACTGAAGAATACATACACTAAGATATTTAGCATACACTGTGATTTGAGTTTGATTTAACACATTTTTTTTAGTGATGCAAGATTATACCTTTGTGCTTTTGAAAATGCAGCATTATTTTAATTTTACAACATTTAAAATCAAATCAACTGTAGTTTAGTTTAGATTAACATGAGGGAAAGTAATGCAGATGGTTTTGTACAGGTGAAAAACTGTTACTACAGGAATAAAACATTTTACGAATAAATGTAAGCGTAAACGCATCGCCTGGCTCTTTTCAACTGCCTATGTTTGCTGATGTTACATGATAAACTAATCTCTCACTTTGAAAACAACGAGCTTTGCTTTCTGTATTCATCCTATTATTAGATGTAGTTCAATAGGCTACATCATGAGTAATATATTGCAGTATAGTGATTAAACTCTTAAAGCTGAACTATGTTTTGTGTCCTGATGTTTTGGAGTGTTCACCTTCTGCTTGGTGTGGTCCGGCAGGCTGGCGCAGGGTCCGAACACCGGCCCGTGGTCCTTGACGGTGAGACGCTCCAGCTTGGCCCGGAGAGCCTGCTCCTCCTCCGACACCATACGGTAAGTTCCACTCTGAAAAGAGATGCAAAAGTATTGTTGTAAAGACTTTTGACTATATGTTCGAACAGTAAAGATGAGTTGAATAAAAGCCCATTTTTTTCTAGTCAATGACAAAAAAAAACAAGTGATAAGAAAGAAAAATAATGTTGACATTAATTTGTTAAAAACTTTTACAGAAATGATTTTGTGTAACTAGGTCATTTTTAGTTGTTTTTGTTCACATTAGTAAGACTATCTATTCCAGTTTTCATTGTATTTATTTGACTGGCTTCTATACAGCTTGGTTTTGCACTTCATGAACTTAATGATATATATTGTTATTTGTTGAATTGATTTGAACCTCTATGATGTGGTTGCTTCAGAAACACACACAAACACACACACACACACACACACACACACACACACACACACACACACACACACACACACACACACACACACACACACACACACACACAGCCATATCAGAACTTGACCTTCACCAAAAAAGTACGGAGGCAAGTTGCAATATAAGTGCTTCATAGTAAGGAGTGGAACAAAACTATTTCTGTCTTTGCAAACTAACAGATCATTGATGTCAGAGCACCAAATCCCATGACTAAAAAATAATGACAACAATTGTCTCTGCTCAGCAGGCTGTTGCACTTTTGTCCACACCTCAATAAGTTATTTCCACAGTGGATAGTTGATCATAGCAGGAGAAGCACAGGTGTTATTAATAACATTAATAATGGATGCTGGGCCAAATCCAGGGCCCTGCTATTATGGATACTCACTCATGGGGATACCTTATTGTCCCACTGACTGCTAGTAAATCTGGATATCTAAGCTTGTATCTATCGTTGCATTTCATTCTGGATAGAAGCCAAACACGTTATATAATTCCCTCACAAGACTTTAGTTGTACCGTGTGAGGTTTAAAACACATCTTATCCACGTGAGACACAAATGCCTTTCCAGCAGTGTTGCAGGAACAAAAATCAATAGACCTCAATGTTTATTAATCCCCCTCACAAGGCTCCAGTAAAGCCTGTAAATACATGGTAATGGCTGCTAGTAGAGATTAGCAGCTAAGGCTACTAGCTGTGGACGGCATCCACGACAATGGCCTTTGGAGTTGAGAAATGTTGAGCCGCAGCTGAGCCTATGTTGCAGGGAGATTAATAGATTTTTGTTTTGGAGCATTACTCAAGTTTAGCTCAGTAAATGATTAGCATTGATTCGTTTTCTTAGGGCAAAATAAGTAACTAAACTCAAAGTGGAAATACTCACAACCACAGCCATGTCTTCTGCTCTTATGTCAGCTTTGTTCTGTCTGTAAGAAATAGAAAAGAAGGTAAAAATACAAAAACAATTGACACATTGTTCTGCACTGTAATCCCTCTTCATCTCACCCTCTCTGCTGTCACATGGAGCCTATATTTAGCTCTCGTTCATTCCTGGATGAATTATCAGGAGATTTAGGGTCGACAATTTCCTAATCAACAGGCTCTCAGTTGTTGTCAAAGCTTAATCTCTTAATACACATTCTGTATGGCCTTCATTGTTGAGAAATTCAGTTTGTATTATTTGTAAAACCAAACCTAAGTGCTCCCTTAAATCTTCCATAAGAAGATTAAAAGTAAAACAGTCTCACAGTGTGTTGTAGCACATGCCGCCTGCTGCTTTAATATTAATAAATTGATTGTTTTACAGGCTATGTATCTGCATCTATTATAACAATGAATTAATTACATTACATGTCACTTGTTAGACGCTTTTATCCAAAGCAACTTACATACTCAATACTGTGGGCAATCCCCACAGGAGCAATGTGGGCTGAAGGGTCTCAGGGACACAACGACATGCTGACTGCAGTGGGACTCAAACTTGCTATCCTCTGATTCGAAGATCAGCGCACTAACCCACTGCACCACATTAATCACTTCTCAAGTAAAAATACAACCTATAGCTCTCTGTAGGATGTGTGATGCTACATGTGATTTCTTAACTCACGAAACAAGCGATATGAAGACATTACCTTGGGCTTTTAGCAATTGTGATGGACGTGTTTGAATATTTCTCTCCACTAAATGTGTCATTTCACAGACCACACTTTTACAATAACCAGCAGTTTAATCGTGATGAAATAATCTTTAGTTGCAGCCCTTATTTAATATCATACTTCAACTGAGTGGAAAAAAGTTAATTTGTGTGGCTGCAACTTCAATTTAAATGCCTTTTGCATCTTTTTAAACACGTTTCCCTGTAATTCTCTGGACACTTTGAGCATTTTTCTCATGGGTTTGATGTGCAAACAAGCATTAACAACTGTTTAAAAAAAATTACTACTCCATTTATTTGGATTCAGAAGACAAAAAGACCTTCCACCTGCTGTTTTGTCTCACTGCAGCACATTTCAAAGGACAGAATACAAGTGTGTCCGACTGCAAGACATCTTTATATTAGTGTCAAATTATAAATATTTGGCATTTTACCCAAATCTAGACAATCAAGAGTGATTGTGGTTCACAGAATGAACCTCATCATCAGTAAGTCCCATGATGCCTCTACGCAGTCTTATAATAGTCTTCACTTAATTAGATCTAACCCTCAAATACCTCAAGATCCAAGAAGAAAAGTGTGTGAGGGAGTTAAAGGCAGCCTTTTTTTTACTTCATGCCACTTTATAAGACAACTTCAATGTCAAAATCACTGCACCTTTAACAAAGGTTACTACAGAGGAGCAGAGAACAACTTCAGAGTTTCACAACATCCGAGGAGGAGAAGAGAAGAGAAGCAGCACACCACGGAGAGGACTTACCTGAGGCAGATGTGAGGTTGCTGGCGAGGGCTCGTCTGTGTGGAGCGAGGTGCACGGCTCCTATGATTTGTAGTGCTGGGATTAGTCGCGTCACACCAGATTACATCCGACTTTTTTTGTTTCCAATCAGCATAAAAGTGGCAGAGGGTGGGAGGAAGTGATGGGGAAAGAGTTGGGCCAATGATGGAGGGTCTCCGGTGATAAAAGGCAGGGCCAGTGCACTTTTCATATGATGCAATTTTAAATACACTACTTTAGGTAAGAGCTGTTTTAAGGGGGTGGAGGGATTTGGTTGCATTCCAAGGAGACTTGAGTAAAAAAAGTGACCATTGTTGACGGCCGATTCGCAGTTTGATTTGTCCAACGTGAGCACGCTCGGGTGAGAGAAGAGAGGTGTTCAAAATGTCTGTTTCACATTTTTAGAGAGATTATGTTAAATTCAGTCTGTTTGTGAAATTGAATGGGATCAGTAACAGCAACACAAACTATGCTTTTCCTAGAATGAGCATCCAAAAACAGCTGGGATTTAGATAAAGATAAAGGTCTCTTTATGTGATTTAATAAAATGTTTTTCACTTTTTTATTTATTCTGATTTCACCCATATCACAAGGGTTTGGTTTTTGCCTTAAGCGCATTCATAGCTGTAAAAGTTAACCCCAAACTATCCAGAACTCAATGTGTGTGGTTCTCACGTAAACATTTTATTAGCATTCGGAGCTGAGGTTTATATAACGTGATCAGTTCTGTGAGCACTGCATCTAATCGGACACATGTGCAAAATAATCTCTAGATGAATCTCTAGTAATTGAGCCACAGAGAGGTGTGTTAAAAGAAATGCACAAAGACCCACTGGACAGTAAATATAGCCTTTGAGTGAAAACGTCTTATCAATCATTCCTAAACATTTGTTTTATATTCATATATTCATATTCTGAATCAAACTAGTGGCACCTTTTTATTTTATTTTGTTTTATCCGTAAAGGACTTCATGGAATTCATGGTTTCAAATCAACTTTGTGTACGTATTTAGTAATCCCCAAACACTCTCATGATGTCGAGTTGCCACTGATCCACTGAACAAATTCCACTCATGAGAGAAACCTGTTGTTTAAGCTTGCACAGAACAACCTCACACAATTGTTTGAGTCTTCGAGTGAAGATGATGCATCACTCGTTTTGTGGGTTTGTATACTGTTCCTTAAAGACCCCATAAATACAAATACAATGTGCAAGAGAATGACAAAAGGATTGGTTTGTCCATCCTGGCCTACTAACAGAAAGTTGTGCAAAATGGCATGCAAAAAAGTGGAAGAGGATGAGCTTCCTGTATAGATAGGAAGAGTACATTTTAAGCTAACACAAACACAGCAATTCTTAGTTACAGATGATTTTAAACAAATGAAAACATTGTTATTAAAATATATTCCACTACAGTTCATAGAGCTCTCTAAATCCTACACTCTGGATCTTAGTTCTTCTTTGCAACGAAAATTTCCAGGTTGACCTGAACTGAGCCACAACCAAATGTCGAGCATGCCAAACATCAAGACCACCAGAACAGTCTTGATTTGATTATTTGATAAAAACATACTGGACATATACCTCTGTCCAGTGTTGGGGTTTCTACGATCTGAGTTTCGGATTAGCTGAAAAGAGTACAGGAAGCTTGTTTACAAGACTATTAACAAATAACAAACACAATCTTTCCTGTGGTTGGTTGTAAGTCGGCCATCTTCCTCTCTCTGACCCGAACACTAACGTCACCAACCCACGCTTTTCTTCTGATGCAACAATGAAGGAGCAAGCAGACGAAGCACAAGCAGTAATCTGAAAATCAGGCCTGATCTAATAAAGCGATTTGGGGAACACATTTGATGGATTGGGCCCAAACAAAGCTCCTCTGTGTTCGCTCCCTATAGCCTGAGCTGGGGGGCCGAGTTCAGGCTTTGTGTGTTCATGGGTTTGAATGACAAAGCTATTTAGAGCCACGTGGCAAAACAAAATGTACAGCTCCACCTGCAGCATGCTTTGTTTTATATTTAAATCACATATTATATACAATATATCACAACCCAGAGTGACGCTCATATCTTCAGAGCTTTACTAACCCACATAAGGCTCTGCAGGAATTCAGCTCAATGACTCTCGTGAATGTCAGTATCTATCGATGGGAATGCTGGGAAAGATTAAAAGATAAACATAATGAAAGTGGAAATCCGGACTTACATATCGTCCAGCTTTCTTGGGTTTGCCAACAGTCAGTGCAGTGTGCTTTGTAACCTATTTGGACATTTAATTAGACAATATCAGATCCTGATTAAGTTTTTTAAAGGTCCCATGTCATGCTTTTCTGGTTATTACCCGTCCCCTTGTGTGTTATGAAGGTTTTTCTGCATGTAAACGGTCTGCAGAGTCACAAACCCTCAAAGTACACCCTGTAGCGAGTAAAACTCTAACACAAAAAATACCTGTCTATGCTGCCCCAGAACGCCTCGTTGGAGATTTCTCTTTTTCTTCCTGGGTACAGTGACGTGACCATACCCAAATGGACCCATTGGTCCAAATGGACCAATCTGTGGAGCTCCTCACACACACACACTCTCTCAGCGGTGAAACTGTGACGTGCTGGGGGGGTGCTAGTGGAGCCTCGCAGATGGGGGTGCTGCAGCCCCCTTAGCACCCCCTCCTTCCCGCGTCCATTCGCGATGTCTCGCTGTCTCGCAGACCCCACGCAGCAAGCAGGAAATGAACCCAGCTCACACTGTCCGCTCCTCGCAGCGAGACGCGCAACGTCCCGCCAACACGGCACCCAGACCCCACGCAGCATTCTCATCTGTTTGTCATTACTGGTGTCATTTTCTGATTGCTAACAAACGCCATTGTAACACCTAATCACTGATGTTCCGCTGTAATGGTGGTGGACTCATCAGAACAGAGTGGGCGAGCTGACCAATCAGCGCACAGTAGAGGGGGGCGCAGGAGCTCCATACACATAGATGCTGTATGAGAAACCAATGTGATTTTGGAAAATTGCACAATATAAATCTATTCTAGTAGACCTCAACAATGGAAATATGATCAGTAGAAATGGCCATGACATGGGACCTTTAAGACACTGTTTCCCAACACTAACATATACGTTGATATGCACTTCCTGCTAACTATGCTGCTTTAATTGCTAAAATGTCACTGGATCAAGAGGTAAGACTGTGACGACATAGTTGGAATTGTATTCGTGTCACATGCAACAACGCAATTCATCCCACAAACATAAAAGATAGCATTATATTTATACTATATATTAATTTGGATATGTACACTTTCTTTTGCTCTTTTTTCTTCTCCGGCAACTGAAGTAATATCTCATTCTTTATAGCCGCTATGCGCACCACCATGTTCACCACCATGTTCACCAGCTAGTATCTAACTACTGCTTAGTGTTGAGCAGGTTGTATGCATCTGTTTTGAAAACCTCTTCAGTGAGAGTGAACCAAAAAATAAATTACCGACCTGAAAACCAAAACATTGAGCTAAAAGGAGTTAAAAAAGCTCAGGGAGGGTGAAGGTCTTCCTCGGCTTTCGCCCGATAGTTTGTGTGACTTTGATTCAGGGCCGTGGGAAGTAGGGGTGCTGAGGGTGCTGCAGCACCCCCTGGTGGATGACAGGGGATCTGCACTTCTACAAGATATAATACTAATATAATACCAAAAAAATGAATTTTCAGCCTTGATGTAACAACATTCATAATTAAGTAAAGATAACACCCTTTTCACCCTGGTTACATTTGCCATTTGTCCTGTACGATGGGCGCTGTAGTGATGAAAGTGGGGGGTGTTGGCTTATCAGGCGCCCGCAGCTCACATTCAAAGTGAGAGAGATAGAGAGAGGGGGTGCACCGGTACCGGCGGGGATTGTTGTTAGCTTCTGCTGCACTAACGGATATAAGAAGCTGTTTCTACAATAATGTGGAGGGAGAGTTCTGTCCTGTCAGACTGAGAGGTTCAGTGAGGTAAAGGACTCTGAGGTTTAGATAGTTCACTTTAGTCTAAATTATCTCAGTGAGTCTCAAACGTATTGATCACAATTATGTAAACAAATATTTCCAAGGCACACCTTTATAATTATTAGGATAAATAAAAACAGGTTTGAAATCATTCCAATGTATAGCCTACTATAGGACAGTAAACCAAAAATATTGTTTAAAGTTGGAGAGATTTAAAAATATGCATAAATAAATACATGTTAACTGGTAAAATAAGATATGAATGAACAACAAAAATAAAATAAGTTACATTTATTTGTTATTGGCTATGGTAGGTTATTGAAAATGTTCACATACTTATTTGATTAATAAAATGCAAACCGATCTTTTTCATATGGGTGTTTTGAGTTGTACCCCCTAGATCAGTATCTAGTAATTGGGCGCTCAAAGTGCACCAGATTGAAGCATTTTACTTTAAAATGTTAAAAAAATCTTCCTGGTGGGGCACCCCCGGACCCCATAGAGGATGTGAAGTCCACCCCCCCAATTAAAACATGTTATAATACTAAATACATTTGAAGCCTTTTTATATAAGCTGTCCACCATGTCAATATGTTTCTCTTTTCATAGTGTATTGGTCTTTTGTAGAGGTTTTTCATTGCCAGCTAAAATATTGCCTATAGGGCAGCACATTGGTCAGAACCAGCCCTGGTGTCATCCCCACAGCACCCCCCATTTGAAACATGTTCCCACGGCTATGCTTTGATTGGTTGGATTCGGACATACTAATCAATGGTTGCAGCGGAAGCCCACCGCCACCAACCCCCATTTTCTGGGAGGTTATTGAGACTGGTGTCTTTGGTAAGAGCATAGATGGATACCACTTCTTTAACTTTCATGTCCAAAGGTAACAATAGAGAAGAGCGAACTATCCCTTTTAATGTTTCAGTTTTCCTTTTTGTCACATGCACTCATATAAAGTAGAAATTCGAGTACTAAGTCATGTTTCATAATAATAGATTGTAGGAAAATGGGAGTAATATAATATTTTTGTATCTAGCCGATGATACAAATCACACCAGAAAGTATTGCTATAAAGATAGAAGAAGTTTCCATTTGCTTCACTACAGAAAAATATCTGTTGTGATCAATATTTACCTTTTTTCTGAGAAGATCTCCTGAAGGATAAATAAATTGAACCTCTTTTAGTTCTGGAGGTAAATATAAGCTTCCTTTATACTTTAAATAAAACATTTTAAATAAGACATCTCTTGTGCTGGAGGGTAGGTGAAAGATAAGGGTTAAAATATTGTGGTAGTACTCACTCCTGTACAGCAGGTGGCGGTATACATCTTGACGCTCTTTACGCTACGCCGCTTATTTCAAGAGAAGAAGAAAAAGCAACATGTCCAGGCATCGTTCAGACTGTACACGTGCTACCTCAAAAGGTAATGTAAATGATTATATAACATAAAAATGTCATGTTGTAACGCTATTCTTATGATTTGAGTCAACTAGTTAACCTCTTGGATTAATTTTACGTGACATTAATCGAGGTTTATCGTCTTGTTGTTTGACGTGGCATAAGCTATGCAGAAATGACACCAAACTCTGTCGAAAAATCTGTCATTTATAGTTGGTTTGAGCTACCGACAAATATAAACACAGCATAAAACACACTTCCTTGCTTATTCTGAACCTCTATTGGGTCAGTGGTCAATTCGGCTTTATTACTACTCATTAAGCAGGTCTCTGTAAATGGTAGTGAGCTTTTAAAAAACATGGTTTGGTCACATGTTGATCGCTGCTGCCCATCATGGTCGGCCTGTGGAGAAGCATTTTTAGTAAACAAGTGATGTATGTGGTGGATGGTACTTACAGTTTTACTAGTTTGGTTTACGTTAAGTTTACAACTGTCTTAAAAGGAATCATTTCATTTTCAGGCAAGGCTTTAAGCTGTCGAAATGTGAATAGAGTAGTAGCACATGTAACAGCATGTGTTGTTGTCTATGATGGTTTTCCATTATCTCCAGCGGAATAATACTCCTCTGACATTCACCACACTTTCATATTTAACTTTGCTAGAGTTGTTTGTATTTATTATCTTATTCGTCAGTTAGATTCATGAGCCAATTCAATGCAATGTGTTTTGTCATTTGTTCCTGTCAATCACCTGCCCCTCAAGTATCTATTAATGGCCACATCTTCAAAATCTCATGAGAACTGAATGTACACAAAGGAGTTTTAAAACATGAATCTGCATTGTAATTCATCTCATTGTGAGTCTGTTTTATTCATAAGTAAGTAATATACACTGTTGTATGCTGTCCTCACAAGATAATAATAGAGTGTTGTGTTATTACTTCCTCAGAAAATGACTGTAATGACGGTTCGATTTGTTGATGATGGCGCAGTCTTCCAAAAAGAATAAAGGGGCCTCACAGGGGCTTTTCAGCAATTACAGATATTTGTGTAAAAAATCCCTGCTGCTTCGTGCCATGGACAACGCAAGAGCCAGGAAAACATGGCAGCAGAATTTAATAGCTGCCAACGTGAAGAGGAAAGCAATGGAGAACCAAACCGAACACACACCGGACGACTCGGATAAACTGCTTAAAAAAACTAAATCAATCAATGCAAACCAGGAAAATCAAAGCACTCTGGACTCTGAAAACAGGAGCACTGCTGCATCTGAAGCTGGCCTCTCCGAGCACAACAATGTGGACAAATCCCTTAGAGACATCTGGGAGGTGGACAGTGGTTTCTCCTCTGAAGCGAGTCCTCCAGCCAGCGGACGAAGCTCACCTTGCCTCAGATCCGGCTCCACCACAGTAGTGGCGTTGGACTGTGAGATGGTCGGAACGGGGCCCGGCGGGCGCTGCAGTGCGCTGGCCCGCTGCAGCGTCCTGGACTATCACGGGAACGTGTTGTATGATAAATATGTGCGACCGTGTCATCCCGTCACAGACTACAGGACGCGCTGGAGCGGCATCCGGAGGCATCACCTGTACAACGCCGTGCCCTTCAATCAGGCCAGGGAGGAGGTGAGGCCCGCTTTACTTTTAGATCTGAGAACAAGTGGTTTATTCCCTCTAAGAACAAGTGGTTTATTCCCTCTGAGAACAAGTGGTTTATTCCCTCTAAGAACAAGTGGTTTATTCCCTCTGAGAACTAGTGGTTTATTCCCTCTGAGAACAAGTGGTTTATTCCCTCTGAGAACAAGTGGTTTATTCCCTCTGAGAACAAGTGTTTTATTCCCTCTGAGAACAAGTGGTTTATTCCCTCTGAGAACAAGTGGTTTATTCCCTCTGAGAACTAGTGGTTTATTCCCTCTGAGAACAAGTGGTTTATTCCCTCTGAGAACTAGTGGTTTATTCCCTCTGAGAACAAGTGGTTTATTCCCTCTGAGAACAAGTGGTTTATTCCCTCTGAGAACTAGTGGTTTATTCCCTCTGAGAACTAGTGGTTTATTCCCTCTGAGAACAAATGGTTTATTCCCTAAGTGTCTCCTCAGAGCAGTTCACCCTTATCCATAAAACTGGCATCCAACAGGTGACTTAAATACAAATAAACCACACGCATGTGAAAATTGCCGGAAGCAGTGGCAAAATAAGCATTTTGGCTCCTACACTTGTGATACTAAGGATATAATGAATAGGTCTAGGCAGTGAGTAAACATGTATAAAAGGTTGGGTAAAGTGCTCAGGTTATTGACTTGGAAAGCTTGTAATGGAAGGTAAATAATGATCTTTCTTTCCACTTGCTTCTCTCTTGTAGATCCTCAGTATTCTTGAGGGCAAAGTGGTGGTCGGCCACGCCATCTACAACGACTTTGAGGTGTTGGATACGGTCCTCCCAGGTCACATGGTCAGAGACACGTGCACGACGCGCTACCTTAGCCGGCTGGCCGGATTCCCCCGCGAACGCTGCTCTTCCCTCAAAATCTTGGCCAGTAAGCTGCTAGACCGGAAGATACAGGTGAGCTTTTTCAGACTTAATAGCTCTACATATGGGAATTTATTTCAATAAAAAAGTTTGGCCCATTGTTTTGTCTATTCAAATTTAGATTGTCCACATACTATTCACTTACTGATAAACAAGGTTTTCATTGAAAGTACTAAAAGCTATCTCACAAGTCCTCATGAAACGATCCTTTCGATTTGGAGAGGGTCAAAGCGGCAGCTAATTTGTTTTTTGTTAAAAAGGAACACCTAAGCTAGGTTGAGAAAAATGGCCGCTTGGCCCTGTGACTGCCTTTTGTTTGATTTGGAGAGTAGGTGACATTGCAGATTTTTTTTTTAATAGTTACTTCTTAGAGAAAATGGACGATACTACATTATGGTTTTGTGATTTTAAAGTCTGTTTCCAGAATGAAAAGCTGTTTGCTCCGTTTTATAATAATAATACGTTTATTTATTATAGCACCTTTCACAGAAATCACAAAGTGCTTCACAAGAAAGAACAAAAGTTAAATTTAAGAACACAGAAACATGAATACAACATGAGGCAGAAACTTAAGGTTAACATAAAAACAAAACACAGACCACGTGGAGTCCTGAGAGGAACAAACATGAGAACAGAACACATCACACACAAGTAGAAACAAAAGCCAATGTAAAAAGTTGGTCTTCAATGCTGACCCGGTGTGTGTTTACTGTCCAGGTGGGGAAGCGGGGTCACTGCTCGGTGGAGGACGCGCTCGCCTCCCTCGACCTCTACAAGCTGGTGGAGGGCGAGTGGGAGCAGGAGCTGCAGAACAAGCTGAGGGACGACGGCGCTCCAATAGAACCCAGCTTCGCCGCCTCAAACCACTACATGAAGGACGAGTACTGGCCTGGTGATGTCATAGCTGACAGCCAATGAGGGGACAGTATTTATGACATGTGTAGTGGGACATACCTCAACAGATTACATTATATACGGTGATGTACAGTCATCAGAGCAGATTCAGATAACTATGAATAATGTGAATTAAAAATTATTCACAGTAAATGGAGTATGGATTCAAATTGATGCTAAATGGTTCTAAAAACTAAAAAGGATGAATGAACTACATTTCGTGGGGATATTACTTTATCGCCTGAATGAGAATGCTAACTTATGACTGTTAAACATGATTGGAGTTCCTCAGAGCATGTATTTGCTGTGCTATATGTACCATAGAGTTGTTTGTTGTGACAGGTTGAATGGTGTTTATTGGGTGACAAATATTGGTACTCTTAAAGTGTGGGCTTATTAACTTATGATATGAAGAGTTTTGAGTTTTAAAACAGTATTTGCTCTTACTTGAAATGTAACATTTAACTATTAATAAGACATGGAACTGACACATACTGCCAAAAGTATTTTTCAATTGAGCTGACTTTTAAAATTACCATTATCTTGAGAAGTTTGAAATGTGGGTCCAGTGAACAAGTTGCAGCTTTTTCAAAAGGAAATGTTTTACATGGTTAAAGGCAAAAGATTAACACATTTAAAAAAGTAGTTCAAACTATTGTCCTGTTTAAATTGTTGCAGTTACCTCCATGTACATGTGGCCTTAAAGGTTTTATAACTTACCAATTGTGAAATGTAATGATGTTATATCTTTACTTCTCACTGGTATTTGCTCTTAAATGTCCCAATAAAAATGCACCCTGTTCAAATTAAATGTTTGCTTTTAATGAGTGAATCTGACAACTCTATGGAAACTATAAATATATTGATATTGTTTGTTGGCTGATTTGGTGTGATTAATTCATTCTTTCTGATGTCCTAATTTAAGGTCATTTATACACATTTTTAATCCACACAGTACTTTGCTTGCTTCCTATAAAGACATTTCTATATATTTTAAATGTGATAGAATAACGTTTTTTGTTCTGCAGTAATTTATATTCATGGCAAAAATTCCACATCCATAGGGAGAGATGTGCTGATTCCAAACCATGTTTAGTACCTGCAAATCCACAGCAATATGGTACCATGTAGAAAACATTATGAAGGCAATCAAATTAATGGTGTATTTTACAAATTTGAATTAGTATTTAAGTTCAAAGGTATGTCACACACAGCTACGGATAAATTGAATAAATACATAATTACACAGTTTTGTATGTCATGAGAATTAAACCTTTGAATCTTTGACTTCAATCTTGTGTAATGAAAACACGATATACGAGAAATAAATTAAAAACTAATTTGAATTCATTGTACATTTAACTTTTTGTTGTATCTATTGTTTTCACTGTATCTGTGTGTGAACACCCAGCGCGAGCGGTTGATTTCATGTTCATATTTTTGAATTAAACAAAACAAATCAATAGTTCTACTGCGCACAATTTCTGCGCACACAAGTGGTCACGTGTGTTGCCATCCTCCACGCTACTTGGTACATTTGCGCATGCGCTCTGCTCATTGTTCCGTAGCACATTAGCTTGAGATTGCGGGAAGACAGACTGCTGGGGTTATTCATTCACGGGCTTCTCGACATTTCCTCTCACCACCCCCTTTCCTAAGAACATATATCCCGGTAGTACAGCGTCCTTTGTGCTACCCTCCCCTGAATCGGAGCTAAAGGGACCAGAGAGTGGTTTCCTTGTTTTTTTAATCTTTTTCTGCTGCAGGACGCACGCTGATGGCGGTCACTATCGAGGATCTCTATCGGAGCTACGGGGTCCTGGCTGACGCTAAGGACGACCTCAGCCAGGTAATTAACGCTCATAATGTGTGTTTTAAAACCTAGTTGAATTGATTTGTGTGTTGGTTCCTCACATTAGCTTATTTAACGTCAACTGTTCGCTGTAAGCTACATAACATTGTTGTGTGCGTGCTATGCTAACTGTGGCTAGGCTAACGTAGTGACCGTGCTAATGTCAATGGCGACCCTTAGGATACAACTCGACCAATAGTAAATATTAACATCATATTTTATTCAAGATAGATAGATATATCCATTATTTATCCCAAGTTGGGAAATGTTTTTGTCACAGTAGCTTTTTTGAAAGTCATAGTAAGATATTGCAACATTTCCTAAAAATAGAACAAATTAAATAAATATTAAAAGCAAATAAATATATATTCATAGTAAAAAATACATATTGAGAAGAGTATCTACGAATACACATTATACTCTAATGAATATATGTAAATATTTGCTTTTTAAAGCTTTTTTTATTGTATTTTAAGACATTTTTCAATTCTTGTAAAACCACAATTATATTATTGTTTAACCAAACGTTGATTTAATTAACATTGAGCACATTTTAATTTACACTGAATCAGGGCATCTTTATTATGATTATGTTTATGTTGTTATATTCCATTTCCAGCAAGACAGTGCATCTGGATTTGTTACACCGAAACAGTCCAAGGAAAATCATGTATTTCCATTCAAATATAAGTTCATTGTTATGCACAGATCAAATGGTTCATATGTCAGTATTAGTAGTCATGCAGTTTTTTTTGCCAGTTCTGCAAGTTGGATTACTCTCTAAAACAGGCAAGCAGGTTCATTGTTGTTTGTTTTGTGACTGTAATATATCCAAAACTACCCTGCCTACCTACGCATTAAAACGTCTCCATTGTCTTGTGAGATATCTTCTAGTCATTGAACTGATAACCTTACCGAGCTACGGGTAAAAGGGGGTTTCACTTTGTAGTGTGCTTTATTAGATGGCCTGAAAAGAGACAGATTGATTGAAAAACATTGGTCCAATTCGATGAGGCAGACGCTAAGATTTAGCAAATAGCATCTTTGTTATAAGTCTCTAGGTCCTCCTCATATGCCTTTGTCGAACTACACAGCCCCTGTTTGTACATTTAAATACAAATTTACAAACTGAATGCCACCACACGGGTTGTGTTTCAAAGAACTGTTTTCACGGGATTAGGAGGTCACAACTGCTAAAATATTTAGTCAAATGAAGCATAGATGCATTACGTGATTATCACGCTAAAGCAGACTGTCCTCAATCTGCCCCTTTTTTAAAGAGTTTCAGGTCACTCACCGCACATTGGGGGTTTCTACATAACCTGGTGGGCTGATACTCAGAGATACCCCAAATGTCCTCAGTAACACCCGCTGGTTTTGGGGTCAGCTGTATTCACTACAGTTACAGTTATACCTGGACTACAGTCACTATCTAGGAATTGGATCGTATTATAACTGGAGTTTCATATGAATTGTAATGTTGTTATCCTGTACATGTTTATTGATGTGTCTTTTCCTCTGCAGCACAAAGATGCCTACCAAGTCATCTTGGATGGCGTGAAGGGCGGCCCGAAGGAAAAACGCCTGGCTGCGCAGTTTATTCCCAAGTTCTTCAGCAGCTTTCCAGAACTGGCGGATTCAGCCATCAATGCCCAGCTCGATCTCTGTGAAGATGAGGATGTGTCGGTGAGTTTGAAAGAATACTGGTGTGCATGGGTACATAGTAAGCTAAAGTTTGTGTGGGCTTTCCTCCCTTAACTTCAGTATGTTTAGTCCCATCGTAACAATCCTTCCTGTGTTCTTGTCTTCGTCCAGATCCGACGACAGGCCATCAAGGAGCTTCCTCGTTTTGCAACTGGAGAAAACATCCTCAGAGTTGCTGATATTCTCACCCAGCTCCTTCAGACAGGTATGGATGCTTAATGCTAGACACTAAAGTTACTTTGATATCCTGTTTTGGGGTATTTGTTTTTACATGCAACCTTCCTCACAGTGAAAGTGTATACTATACAGCCATGTTGTTTAAATGCTCGGCTATGTTCTATTGTGGAGATCAGATTAGCCTATCAGTCCAAACGGCAAACTGGGCTCTGATATGCATATCGTTGACTTTTTTACGATACCGATGCCACTGAACGATACAGATACTCAACCGATACATATCGTGATACTTTGAAAATGTATCATCCCACAATTACTCCCATGGAGCGCTTTACGGTATAGTTAACATGTCAAATTAATATTAAATTCAATTGTGGGACTTCTTGGAGCTTTTAGTACTGAACAAACAATGAAAAATACATAAAAAATATGAAGAAAACCAATTATGGAATATCTTTTATAACACCCGCCATCAGGTGTGCCGCGTGAATAGCACATCTTGTCAATGCACACAGACCGTTATAATTAATGTTAAACCTGAGATTCGACTAGAGAACAAATAAATAATAGAATAATGGTCATGAGATCTCCGCATTGCACAAATAAACAAATCTCATCTTTAAAATCAACATTTGCCTTCACTGGTGAGAGAAAACAAATCCCATCACAGTTCATTTGTGGGACTTACCCTTCTAGTATTGAACAAACAATGAAAAATACATAAAATATGAAGAAAAACGATTATGCAATCTAATTCATAACACCCGCCATCATCATTTTTTATTTTTTAAGTATCGAAACCGGATATGATTTTGGTACGGTATACCGTAGCCACCGGTATGCATCCCTAGCTCTGATTGTCTAATATTAAATATACTTTTCCAAAATAACTACTGAAGAATCCACCTTTTTTTTTTGTTGTGCTTTCAGATGATACAGCGGAGTTCAACCAAGTGACCGGATCACTTATTGCTATCTTCAAGATGGATGCTAAAGGTGAGTGTTGTTTTCTTATTAATGTTCTTGTATGAATTTAAATGATTCATCCCAGTTCAGAGCTGTGCCTAAAGGCGACAGTGTTAAACATTACATTCTTACTCTTCCGCTCTAATTATATCCCGTAGTAGGACTTCCTTCTACCTGTTTAGATATTTAGTTGTAACCTGTGGTGTTGTTTTTTTTAAGTTGACTTGTTGGCCGTGTGAAACAAAATATATATTTTGGCCTGTTTTTAAGTCGGTGTCATTCTATCCAGTAGATCTGCATGTTTACTGGATCTAACTTCTTGTGTATGTCATTATTATTGCCTCCTGGGTAATCCCATTGCGTTTGTAATTATTAAATTGCATTGACGCAACCCCTTCTCTCTGTTGTCCTCCAGGTACTCTCGGCGGTCTCTTCTCTCAGATCCTGCAGGGAGAGGACATCGTTCGGGAAAGGGCCATCAAGTTTCTGTCCACCAAACTGAAGACCCTGACAGAGGAGGTCATGACGAAGGAGGTGGAGGATCATGTCTTTGCAGAAACAAAGAAGGTTCTGGAGGACGTGACGGGGGAGGAGTTTGTCCTCTTGATGCGCGTGGTGTCTAACCTGCGGGTGCTGCAGACGGTGAACGGGCGGCAGCAGCTGGTGGAGCTGGTGGTGGAGCAGGCCTTCCTGGATCAGGCGCTGAACACGGCCGACCCCGACCTCGTGGACCGCCTCCTGCAGTGCACCCGCCAGGCGCTGCCCCTCTTCTCCGTGAGTAACACACATTCACTTTACAGCCAACACCGTGTATTATCAAGAAAGTAAGCTAATCGCCCAATCCCAAAGTTACTTCTTCAATTCGCCAAAGTCATTCAGTTTACCGAGAAGACCATGAAGCTCAAGATTGAGAAGTTTACTGTGAATTAAAGCGTGAAATAATCGTGGTTTTCTCCTCTCCTGTAGAAAAACGTCCACTCGACACGTTTCATCACGTACTTCTGTGAACACGTGCTGCCCAACCTCAGCGCCCTGACGAGTCCCGTGCCGGAACTGGACATCCAGCTGGAGGTGAGTCCTGGCTTCATATTTATTGAGACACAAGTCAAATATAGGTAGACTTGTGAATTCCCGTAGTTATTTAAAATGTGTTTTTACATACCACTGATTAGAAGAGGTTTCTACACACATTTGTCTTGTTTTTTAATCATTGTAACTGAATTGAGGGTTGCAATGCCAATTTGCAAATTCAAAAACATGACAATAAGGAGTTTATTTAATTTACATTTTCATCAATTAAATAAAAAATGATGTTGCATATTGAATTGCCAATGGCTCAATGCATTTCCATTTGAATTAAAGAGGCCAGAACAAACTAAATATGGCCACTGTTGTGATGTGTGACATTGGGTGAGAGGTCGTAGTGAACAAAGTGCGCGTGGCAGCCACCTGTCGGAGGCGTCAGCCGCTGCATGTTGTTAATGGGTCATTAGTCTGCTCCACACAACACTGTTTCTCATTAGCAGTGCACATTACACTGGGTGAGGGATCTGCTAAGCTGTGTGTTTGTGTGTGTGTGTGTAGGTGCTGAAGCTGCTGGCTGAGATGAGTCCATACTGTGGAGACATGGATAAGCTGGAGCCCAACCTCAGCATGCTGTTCACCAAGCTGGTGGTGAGAGACCTGATGCTGTTACACGTGGAGGAACACAAGTGGAAACACCTCATAATCAAAACACACATCAGCTGGTTTTCATCACTGATCCATTACGAGCTGTTACTACTTTAAACATTTCCATTCCATATTGTTTCACATCCTCTTAAGTGCTTTCTGCTGTGGCCTACTAAGGATACATTTTCTTGCAATTTATTTTTGACGTATTCACTTTCCTTGGTCATATTGCATTGCATTTAATTTTTGTTGTAAAACATTAATCGAGGGCGCGTCACTGTATTTTATCTCTTTCATATGGACGTATTTTTCTACCAAAAATCTTAGGACTGGTCAGGTGTTACTTGAAATCTGAAAACAAATGAAAAAGAGTTTGAAACACTGATTTATTTGATATCTCTTTGCTCCTGTTAACGCGTGTGGTCCCAGTTGTTTGACGATAAAGCAAACGAGACAAAGATATATCGTTCATGGTGTTAAATGTTTTGTTTGTCTGTGTAGGAGTTCATGCCTCTGCCACCAGATGAGGCGGAGAACGGGGAGAGCTCAGCGATGGAGGAACCCAAACTGCAGTTCAGCTACGTGGAGTGTCTCCTCTTCGGCTTCCACCAGCTCGGCAAGAAGCTGCCCGACTTCCTCATCGAAAAAGTGGACGCCGAGAGCCTCAAAGACTTCAAGATCAGGTGAGGGAGTGGGGCCAAATCATGAAGTCCCCAAAACGGCTCCAGGGGTTTAATTAGTTAAGGAACATTCTGAGCATGTCCAGCCTGTTGGTTTTCTTACGGATGTGCTTTTTGTTGACAGGTTACAGTACTTTGCCAGAGGCCTGCAGGTTTACATCCGACAGCTGCGAGTAGCACTGCAAGGAAAGACGGGAGACGCTCTGAAGACCGACGAGGTAACGACTGACTTTCTTTACTTATCTTTGATTGCTTTGTATCGGTGGAAACCTAATAGAGAGGTGAAGTCCTGCCTATCTACTTCCGCTCCATGGGACCTTATTTCGGAAAAAGTATGTATTGAAGTCAATGGGGAGAGAAATATTATCTTTCGATCACATATGATGTTTGTCAATCTTAAAAAATAATTTCCACGTCAAAAAAGTCAATTTGTCGTAAAACTGTTGAAATATAAGACTATGAACAATACGCAACTAGAAAGACTACAAATCCCAGAACCCCGGTTCCGCATGCTGGCTCTTAGGAACCGACTCACTCCCCTTGTGTGTATGTACAGCTCTCAACATGCCCACACTTGTAGTGATTTTCACCTCTTTAAATACTTGTCGCCTCATTCTGAAAGAAAGGAGTGAAATGTTCCAACGTGACGGCCGTCTTGGTGTGTGGTGCGAGACGGGAGATGTAGTTCATTGAGCGGTTTCACACAAAGAAAAGTGTTACTTCACAGTTTTAAGACACATTTGAAAAAGTTGACTTGCAAAATTATCTTTTAAGTTGACAAACATCATATGTGTAATTTGTGGCACAATTCAAACAGGATCGAAAGATGATCTTTCTCTCTCCATTGACTTCAATACATACTTTTTCCGAAATAAGGTCCCATGGAGGTCCCCCAGAAAGGGAGGGACTTTGCCGCTCTATGCATGAAGTTTAACAAGAATATAGACCGAGCAAAAGGGCTGCACTTAACAATGAACCGTTATTGTGATTACTGGTTACTAAAATGTAAGAAAAGTGTGAAAAATGTCCTTCCCCCTGTCCTTTTTATCATTCCAAAACAATCTAATAAGTTCAAATGAGATAAAAAAAAAATATCCCCACATGAGGCTGAAAACAACATTTTATGACAATAATTTTCTGATCAAATGAGTTGCTATCAATATGTTTTAGTCGACTAGTCCATTGGTGAACATATCGCTGCAGTCTGACTGTCTAAACCAGGGGTATATATATATATTAGGGCCGGGACTTTAACGCGTTAATTAAGATTAATTAATTGCACAAAAATTAACGCGGTAAAAAAATTAACGCATTTTAATTGCACTTATTTTTGCACCGTGGAACGTTTCTCACTGGATGAGTTTCAGGCGTACCGATTATACAGGAGCACCAACTAACGTTCATGACTTCAGACAACAACAAACCACAGTGAACAATAGTCAAACATGAACGAAGAAGCTGATGAGACCGCTTTGGTTGGCCCGTGGATGGGACATTTTGTTTTAAAAAACGGACGGATGGAAGCATCGATAAGAGCACGGTTGTTTGCAAATTATGCAAAAAGGAATTTGCATATCACCGCAGCACATCAAGCCTCAAGTATCACCTCAATGCAAAACATATAGCAGCTAGCGTGGACGTTAGTCCGAGTACAAGGACCCACACCCACACTCAACCAGATGACTGGTTTCAGGGCCAGGATAACTAAGTCCACGTCTGAAAAAATAACCAGCTCACTGGATTGCATTGACTACCTATAGGCTACCTGAATCTCTGAAATGTACTATATTCCTAAATATGCTATTGCTACACTTTATGGCAAAAATTGCACTTTTCTGTTGGTCTTGGTTAAGTACCACCTTGAAAAAAAATAAACAATGTTTTGCTGCTTAAGCTTATGTATTCAATCATTATTCAATGGTATCCAAAAATCCATGTGAAAAAATTGCTTCTCACTGTTCTCAGGTCAAATATTTATATGTGATTAAAAATGCGATTAATTTCGATTAATTAATTACAAAGCCTCTAATTAATTAGACTAATTTTTTTAATCGAGTCCCGGCCCTAATACATACATACATACATACATACATACATACATACATACATACATACATACATACATACATACATACATACACTGAGTATACCTTATGTTGGTGTACCTTGCATAACGGCATGAACCCGTATGGCACAATACAACTCGGTACATTTTTGGTCATTACATCAATTTTTTACCCACACTGCCTTTGGGATCGACGTATTGGGCGCCCCTGGTCTAGATGTACTGACTTTTACTTTAAAACATATCAGACTAACTTATCTTCTCTCTCATCAGAACAAAATGAAGGTGGTGGCCCTCAAGATCACGAACAACATCAACGTCCTCATCAAGGTAAGCTATTTTCAGGCTCACGTGTGTGGCAGTGTAACACTCGCCTTCAACATGTTCCAAATCAACATTTCTTTATCTAGCTTGCACTAAATATCTTGTTTTTCTTCCCAGGATCTTTTCCACAACCCTCCATCATTCAAGAGCTCCGTCACTCTGTCCTGGAAACCGGTGCAGAAGTCGGAGGCAGCGGCGTGAGTCTACCTTTCTTCAGAAGCCGAACACGGTTTCAGTTCCTTGTTGCCTCGTTTGCTCGTCATCAACTTCATCTTCCTGTCTTTTGTTTTTCTCCAGGCCGAAGCGCCCCTCGGGTGAGGAGTTGGGCCCCGGCGGCAGCACAAAGAAGCAGATCTCTCCTCTGCCCCGGAGGGACGCGCGGCAGATCTACAACCCCCCCAGCGGCAAGTACAGCGCCACCATTGGCAATTTTACTAATGGTGAGGAGCACTCTGTGGCACTTAGAGGTTTTGGTAATCCCTGGTTCAGCATCTTCACCTGCACATTGGGTCATTTCACTCTTACCTTTTGACCTAACACTGCTACAGGAACTCTTTCTCAGTGACCTACAGGGAGTCAATGTGATAGCTATCGGAGTTAGTTACAGGAAGTTTGATTTAGTTCTTCCTTGAAAAGCACAACAAAAAACTAGGACTTTCCGGAAGTTTGTGAAATTTGTTTTTATATTAATTCTACTATTTCAACAATTACACCGTTTTTACATCCGACAAACAAACAAAATGAGTAGAAGCAGGAGGGCAGAAAGCACAGCTCATACAGAGGTAGCTCTCCTGTTAGTCATCCAGTTGCAGGATAAAGTCAACAATATAAATCTGTAATTAAACACGCACACAGATAAACAACTTAACAACTGTATGTTTTTCTGCATCTTGTTCTGTTGAGCTCTTTGTGCTGCATCTTTGCTTGAAGGGTGCTCAACAAAGTTATTAAACAGAGTTCCTGCAGGGTCTTAAAAAGTCTCAAATTTGATAATCTGAATTTAAGTATCTTTAAATATGACCAAAAAAATAAGAAAGATCTTAAATATGATTTAGAAGGTCTTAAAAATGATGGGATTTGAAAGGTACTTCTTTGTTGCGATTGCGTCTAAATGTGTTTTGGGGGAAATGTCCGGGCTGCAAAGTAACCAGTACGGTAAGAGCCTTTCAGTTCCCCCCAACAATTTGTATTGAAATAAATCAACATGGAACCAGTAATCATTAACTTTGTTTCCCCTGGCCCCTTATCGGAGAACAGCCAGCTAGTAACCTAGCAACCAAGCTTCAGCTAGCGGCAGTCAGAAATGAGGTATCTTCGAATCTACTTACAAATAAATATGGGGTCAGTTCAACCATATTTGGTTGGAAAACATCGAATTTAGTGCTTGGTTGAAACCAGTGAAGGGGAACGTGTTTTAAGCCCGCTGCACCTTTTACAAAATAAATTAGCGTTTGTTTTGCTAATGTAGCGTTAGCTAGTGCAGCGTTAGCTAGTGCAGCGTTGGCTAGTGCAGCGTTGGCTAGTGCAGCGTTAGCTAAAGCAGCAGCTCCCGCAACAACACCGGGGGACCTCCGGGCGACGTTTGGGTCTACTTCAACCCTAAAAGCGGAGTTGCTGTGGATGCTAGATATCGTAGCTAAACACCGATCATACAAAAGCATGAAGACAGCAGAGCTCTGACTATAGCTCTTGACACACACACACACACACACACACACACACACACACACACACACACACACACACACACACACACACACACACACTCACACACTTTTTGGCTAACACAGTTCTGTGTACGGTTATGTTCAGTCATCGTTCTTATGTTGAACGTGAATACATTTACTTTGTAAGTAATTATGGGACGTATTTCTTCTTTCATAGCAATTTTCCTTCATACTTTCTTGCCGTGAAATATGTCTTAAATTCTATTCAAAGTGGTCTTAAAAAGTCTTAGATTTGAGTTGGTAAAACCGGCAGGAATCCTGTTAAAGATAGGACTCATCCTTTAACAACGGAAAATTATCCATTTATTTTATAGAAAGATCTTTATTATACATGCTACATATACATACATGATACACTATGTATTACCTTTACCCAAGGTGACCTGCCTCGTATAGTTAACATTGCTCAGGTTGTTGTCACATGTTGATTCTGACCTGTTGTTTTTTGTTGTTGTAACCCCAGAGCAGCGCGGCGGCTTCAGGGGCCGAGGACGAGGCTTCAGAGGCAACAGGAGCCGAGGCCGGCCCTACTGAGACCCCCCCCCGCACACACAGTACATATTGCTCATTGAACTGCATCACATCAGGATCTTTTCCGCATCAAGACGGACTATTTGTCACTGTTCTTTTTTTTTTTTTTTTTTTTTAACTGGTCTCCACTTCTTTTTCACTTTCTATCTCGCACATCCAGCTCCAGTCTCTGTGTCGTTGTTTGATTGGGGTTCAGTTTCCAGTCTTCAGAATGTCCCACACCAAGACTTTTCAACATTTACTCCCCATAATCCTCTTGGGCAATAGTTATAGTAAACCTAAATGTTTTCCCCCTTTCATTAAAAATAAATATTCTGTGTATTTTTGTGGAAAAAAAGACCGCCAAGTTGTGTCTGATAAATATGTTTTGTCGGCTTGTTGTAGGGAAAGTTAAAGATCCTCTTGTTTGAGATGTTGATGAATGCATTTTATTTCTACCTTTTTATTTAATCTTTTTTTTTTTATTAGATCTTAAGTTGAATTGGCTCACTCTGCTACTTTGTATGAATCAATGAGATTTCATTGGATTTTTATCATAAACTTGTATGGAAGTATGAACTTTTGTCATTACTTGTGTTTTGAGTCCGGTATCCAGGCAACGATGGAACTCCACACACTTCTGCTGCTTCGAATGTACTTTCCGCATGTTTCAATCCTCGTCCAGACTTTATTTCCACCCATTCAGTCCTCTGACGATCTCTCATTCATCATATGTTCTATCCATCCTCCCGTCTTCCCGCTTGTTTCTGTTTTTCACATCTATCTCGACTGAAGCAGAGTGAGGAGACGGTAATTTTAGCCTACGATCTGGCATCTACATTCAGAAAACATGCATACACCAAAGTGCCTCGTCAGCAGTCTGCAGCAGCACTGCCTCAGCCCACTGTGTGTGGTGGGGGGGGGTTTAAGCTTTGAAGTAGAATCAGGGTGTCCATAATTAAACAGGCTATAAATAGTTGCTGCCATATTTAGAAAACTTTATTTGAGACACTGGTGGTGGAGGATCTGCTTGCTCTGTCCTCTTTTTATAAACGTGCGATAACTTCATGCTAAAAGTGAAGTGTACCTTAAATGTTTGGCTGGCTTTAATATTTGCTGTCATTTTCAATAGATCAGTATTCAACCTGGAGCCTGCTGCTAGGGTTACATTCAGGTGTGTCCTTCAATGCTTTCAGTAGTTTCTCAGTGTTAAAACTGTAGATGGTCCGGAGCACAAATTGGATGTGAAAGTTGAAAACATTCTTATCCAACTTTAATCGAACTAAACCTACCTGACCTCAATACGAATCTTTATCCTCGAGTGTTACTGTTAGTTATACTCTTATCAAAAGCCAAATTGAGTTCCTACACGGCATGCAATAATGACTTGTGTTTTTTAAATGTCCAGGGGGATGCTTTGGCGCAAGAGCCGAACTTGATTTTCTAAAGGGGAAGTGTTTAACAGAGGCATCTGAGAATAGTTGTAAACAAATAAACAAATGTACCCAATTTATTTTTTGAGAAGTTACAAATAAGATGCCATCGACCGTTGTTTATACCCGTGAGGAAATTCAGGAGTTTAAAGCAGTGGAAATGAAAAAACAGGACAGTACATATTCACAAGATAACAATTAATAAATACACTAAATAAATATATTTTATTTTTAGGTGCCTTTCATGACACCCAAGGACACCGTACAATTTGTTAAAAGAAAACGCTAATAGGCAACAGAACATGATAAAAACACAAACAGGAAATCATGGAGACAATCAAGTGGACACAAATGAAACATAATGGGAAGACTACAGTGAGTAAATGGTATGAAATGCATCTGCTTCACGGTCAGAAATAATGTACCTCTTGTTAAGAATGTGCTTGGAGATAAAGCATCCTTTTGGTGGTCATCTTTAAAATGCAGAAGGAAGTTACCAGTGTTTCTTAGACTGACTTTGTTTTTACGGAAGTGCGTTAAATGTATTAAAAGGAACCTACATGTATATATCTGAAATGGGAACTAGAAGCTTGTCCATCTTAAAATAGTCTCTGGTCATGGCAGACTCTCCCCTGCAGGGGGCGACCCAGACCAGGGTTTTCCTCGCAGAGCAACCAGATCTATTTTTAGCCCAAACCCAACGAGTCACTTAAAGCTTTCATGATGTCTTTTTGTCTCTCTTTGTATTTCTGCTCGGTATAAGAGGCACGGAGGAACACTGCGATGCTGGCGAGCAATGCAGAGGACAGAGACGACACCAAACTAAATCACCATCCCTTTATTTGATGGATGCGAATATTAATATGTGTGTTTTTCAATTACTGTTTAAGCATCTTGCCCAGTCAGAGCTGAAATGAAATAAGACTACAACGGCGAAACCGAATACAATGCAACACCAATAGGTTATTTTTGATGCAATGTATGTGTTTAATTGTATATTTGTGTGAATATACATTGAGTGATGCTTGGATTTATTCATCGACATTCTTTACGATGCATTATTTCCTTTTCTCTTTGTTAACTAATGTCATGTTTCCTTCCCACTGAGTGTTAGGCCGATGGCTTTTGTCTCTATTTTTTTCGCAGAGATACTGTACATCATTTTGCTCAGGCATCATGGTGCGTTTAAGGTCTACGTGTTATTCTCATTTCAGGACAGAAGGGGGCGCTATACAACCGAGATACAGCCTCTCCTCATTGATCGTGACCAGGTATTTCCCAAACCAGCCAGCCAGCCAAAGCCTCGCACATGCGTTTTTACGCGCACACGCACACACGGTGGATCTGAAAATAATCAGGAGGAGGAGGAGGAGGAGTGGGCGGCTGCAGCAGGAGAGGAAGCGAAGAAGATCCTCAGAGAGAGAAGGAAGGCAGCAGCGGCTGTACTGAGTCCATGTGAGAGTAGCAGTGAAGGTAAATCAATAGTCCTGAAGCACGAGGTGGAGCTCAATGGGTTTCCTCACTTTACCACCAACCTTTGGGGGGGGATAAAACCTACTGTACCCCAAAAACATGAGGCGAAATGTACACTGTGCACGCTGAGGGTTTCTGTTTCCTACACATTACAAATATGTCATTCTGTCTTCCAGGCTTGTGTTGCTTTGGTGATCTCAGATCATCTAAAAGTTGGTTAAGTCACACTGCCTTTTTGTGGCGTGTGCTTTTACTTGATAGCCTT
>NC_136903.1:7918139-8093139 GCF_949606895.1 Notothenia rossii | reverse complement strand
TTTTCCACGGTCGGAGAGTCTTAGTCACACCCAGGATCTCTCTCTGTCTCCAGCTCGGCTCTGACCCCTGAATGCTGCGTGACTTCCAACGGTGCTGATGACGTCTTGTATGATACATTTCTCCCTATGTGGGTCCCCGCCTGCTGCTGATATCACACATCACAGCCCCACCAAGCATGTATGCATCCTCAATTCCCATTTACTGTGACTCCCTTATTGATTCCTGTGATCAAACCCTTCTCTCTCTTCATTCACAGAGAGGTCAGAGGTCAGCGGCAGCTACAGAGAAACTCCTCAAACACCACGACTTCCATATCCAGTGTGCTAGATATTTGCTTGGTTCAATCACTGCAGGTTAGCGGTACATTCATGTGTTTGGGCGTAGACGGAGCATCCTTCCTCTCTGTTGGTGCTCACACTGCACTTCCTCCTCCCCAAGCAGCACTCACACTCCTTTTCTTGGTGCACAATTCTCAACCCTGAAAGGTGAAGTGCTAAATGGCTCACAGACGTGAGAAGAAGCATCGTACGACATTTGAAATGTGTGTCTCGTGGAAAAGGATGAATCATAATCCTAATTTAGTCCTAATGGTGAAGTATTTGTGTCCCAGTCCCTCCCTCCCTCCCTTTCTCTCTTTTTCTATCTCCATAACTTTTTCCTCTTCTCATATGACACATGGATTAAGGGTTTATGTCCGGAAACATCAATGGTCACCAGGTGACTCAAGTAGGATGGGCAGTGTAACAATTCATCAACAGATGGACAGATTCCAAATGTGTGTGTGTGTGTGTGTGTGTGTGTGTGTGTGTGTGTGTGTGTGTGTGTGTGTGTGTGTGTGTGTGTGTGTGTGTGTGTGTGTGTGTGTGTGTGTGTGTGTGTGTGTGTGTGTGTGTGTGTGTGCGCGTGTGTGCGCGTGTGTATGTGTGCATGTGTGTGTGCATGGGTGTGTGTGGCCTAGCATTACTATACTTGTGGGGACCTAATCATTAATTTTAGGGTGAAGACTTGGTTAGGGTTAGGGTAAGGGTTAGGGTTAGGCATGTGTTGGTTATGGTTAAGGTTAGGATAAGTCTCCAGGAAATGCATGTAAGTCAATGTAATGTCCCCTGAAGTGATGTATACATGGTGTGTGTGTGTGTTTGTGTGTGTGTGTGTGTGTGTGTGTGTGTGTGTGTGTGTGTGTGTGTGTGTGTGTGTGTGTGTGTGTGTGTGTGTGTGTGTGTGTGTGTGTGTGTGTGTGTGTGTGTGTGTGTGTGTGTGTGTGTGTGTGTGTGTGTGTGTGTGTGTGTGTGTGTGTGTGTGTGTGTGTGTGTGTGTGTGTGTGTTTTGTTGCCATGCATGCATCGATGACAATATGTGTTTTGGAGAAAGGTGCAGGAAGCTTTTCCAAAACAACATGTCTCTACACGTAAAAGCTTGTTTCCTTATTAAAATAATGCACGCCAGCTTTATGTACTTTGATGGAAACTGAAACACTGAGTCTGTCTAATGCAATATCCAATAAGGTTAAGTAGATTGGACAAATAACAACAGCATTATTGTATAAGAACTCATCATGAATAGAAATGTGTCATGTATAACACTGGGATTTACCTAAAGGATTTTAAAACATTTCTTCAGCTTATTTTTCCCCTTTTCAGAATTCACCTCATTAAGAGATGCATGGTTTCATGTCTTGATGTCTTTATTAGGATCCCCATTACCACTAGCATGAGCATTGGCTATTCTTCCTGGGGTCCTGACACACACAAAACATACATAAACATACATACAACTAAATTAAAACAAAAAATTGGTCATCCAATTAACACCATCCTAAGGCCAAACAAAAGTAAATACAAATAAGTGTACATAATAATATATGCATACATAGCCACAAGCACAGTTCAAATGTACTTTATAATATATGTTTAGCAACCTTTTGAAATGTATTTGAGAATATTCCTGAATGATATGGACGGGTAAAGAGTTCCAGCGGACCATGGCTCTGTACAGTATGACTGTTTTCTGTGAGTTAGTCACTGTAATATTTCTGACAACATTTAACACAATATAATTAGACCTCTGTCTGACACTTAACCATTTCAGTTACTCTGGTTCTGCAGGAGCACTGCAGACATACACACAACATGATGTTATATTAGCTCCCATACCTGGTGAGTAAGACATTTCAATTGGACTTGTGTTGTAAATCCAATGAGTGTGTTGCCACTTTACTTCATTAGCCCATTATCAATAATCAGTCAGGATATTTCCCTTGGCTGCAGATGAGTCACGGGCCTGTCAAAAATAATACCATTAACACTATTTTATGGAGGCAACTCTCTGAAGAGCTTTGTAAAAGTAACTTTACAACAACACTGCATGAATAAGTAAAACGATGGACAATAAGTGAAGTGTTGAACAGTACAATCTCGTGGAGACATTTCAGAACCACGGAGAGCTCCTGACACACAACTCTTTCTCTAAATCTAAACGTAGAAAGACGTTATGACCTAAAGGTCCCATGTCATGGCCATTTCTACTGATCATATTTCCATTGTTGAGGTCTACTAGAATAATATTTACACTGTTACATTTTCCAAACTCACATTGGTTTCTCATACAGCATCTCTGTATAGTATGTGTATTCACTCTCTGTCCTAATTAACGGCTTGTTGGCGCTCCTGCCCCCTCCCCCCACCCCCCTGTGAGCCCAGTGTGCTCTGATGTGTGTTTATGTGTTACAATGGCATTAGAAGCCAGAAAATGACACCAGTAATGACAAACAGATGTGAATGCTGCGTGGGGTCTGGGTGCCGTTTTGGTGGGACGTTGCGGGGCTCGCTGCTGGAGCGGACAGTGTGAGCTGGATTACCAGGTGTTGTTTTCTAGCTGCTGCGTGGGGTCTGCGAGACAGCGAGACACAGTGAAACCCAGCCCGAACCCAGCCCGAACCCAGCCCAAGCACACACACACACACACCCGCAGCCTCCCCGCATCCCGCCGTCTCAGGCTGAGAAATCCACGGAGCTGCAGCTGAGAAAAGATTGAGTGTATGTGTGTGAGGAAGTCAGCGGATTGGTCCAAACGTAATGGCTCCGCGCACGTAACGTCACTATACCCAATACGTGACTCTACCTAGGAAGAAAAAGAAAATCTCCAACGAGACGTTCTGGGACAGCATAGACAGGTCTTTCCTGTGTTAAGGCCGCTACACACCAACCTGAGACCAAAGAAGGCGTACCGAAGGCGTCCCGACTTTTACGTCCGCTACGCCGCCCTCCTACTAACACACCGCAAAGACTTCAGTTGACGAGTGGCAATAACTGTCTTTACCAGCAGGCAGCGGTAGTGTGTATTCGTCATTCAAAAGAGGCAACAACCGGAAGACAGACTATACACCGAGAGAAGAAGAACAGGTTGCGTGATATAAACAAACAACAAATAGCGTCTGGATTCCATTTTCACTCTCTCTCCTCGATCGAAAACATGTAAACATAAAAAACAAACTCTTGCGTCCAGATGAGATTAAAAAAATGAAAAAGATTAACCGTCTGTGTGTGCCTTCTTAATCGTTTGTTTTGGTCCCTCACTTCCGCTTCGCTTCTCGCTAAGCTGAACAGCCAATCAGAGTGATTTCTTTGTCCCGACTTTCTCTGACCTCCCGCGGCCGATTCAACATGTTGGATTCAACATGTTGAATCCGCCGCGGGAGGTGTGAAAATGTGCCGTAAAGCAACGACGGTGCGGGACACACCAACCTGAGTAGGGCGCCGCAAAAAGCTCGACTGCCTCTGACGGCCTCTGACTCCCAAAATCGGGTAGGTGTGTCCGGGCCCTAAAGGCCTTAAAGGCCCGGACACACCAGGTAGTCACCAGAGAACTCGCCGACTGTTGCGTCGGCGTGTTCTCCTGCGTCTTGGCCATGTGTCGCACTGGAACACACCGCAAAGACTTCAGCCGAGCACGTACGAACTGCGCATGCGTGAGTGGCAATAACTCTCCTTACCAGCAGGCGGCGGTAGTGTGTATTCGTCATTCAAAAGAGGAAACAACCGGAAGACAGAGAAGAAGATCAGACTGCGTGATCTAAACAAACAACAAATAGCGTGTGCGTTCCATTTTCACTCTCGTCCATCGAAAACATGTTTCGTGCGGTGCTGGAGCTATCAGCCATTGGAGTGTTGCTTGTGGAAGACATTCTCAAGCAACCGTTTCGCTTCTCATGCACTGATTCGCTAGCTGAACAGCCAATCAGAGTGATTTCTTTGTCCGACTGCCTGTGGCCGACGCACGGCCATGAAAGGCCAAATAAGGCGTGTCACGGCCGATGGTGCGGGACACACCAAATTGAGTTTGGGCGACAGGGCACGCTTCATCGTCCGACTAACGAAAACGGCAGATTTCGGCCTGGTGTGTCAGGGCCTTTCTGGTACGTTCACACAGCGGCTTTGGAAAAAGCTTGCCGGTGGGCGTGTCTGAAGCTCGACCAACAACCAATCACATGCAGCGGTTTTATTGGCTAGAGCTTGACGCTTCCACCAAAAGCTTCAGAAGATTCAAAAATTGAACATTGCTCAACTTTTGAATCCTGAGATGCCTGGAAATCTCCGCTTTGCTTCCCACAATGCAGTTCGGCGAAAAGTGAGGCAAAGTGACGTCACCCCATTCAAAGTGAATGGGCAGAAGCGTTGGGAGATTTTTTAACGCTGCTGTGTGGACGGGCCGTTAGAGTTTTACTCGCTACAGGGTGTACTTTGAGGGTTTGTGACTCTGCAGACCGTTTACATGCAGAAAAACCTTCATAACACACAAGGGGACGGGTAACAAGTAGAAAAGCATGACATGGGACCTTTACACTAAAACCACCACTTGAATATTTGTATTTAACATCACCAGAGTGACACCTGAACAGAATCATTCTCCACTTTGGTTGCCCCATTACTTCCTGTGCTGGTGTAAAAATCCAGTCTAACTATCATCTAATGATTTAAAAAAGCTCCAAAGTAGTCGTGATATAAAACATATTCATCTACAAAAAAGCTGAGATGTTGTGCTTGTATTTGTAGGAATGTATGATTCTGTCTGTCTCTCTGTCTGTCTCTCTGTCTGTCTCTCTACCACCTGTCTCTCTGTCTGTCTCTCTGTCTGTCTCTCTGTCTGTCTCTCTGTCTGTCTCTCTACCTCCTGTCTCTCTACAACCTGTCTCTCTGCCTCCTGTCTCTCTGCCTCCTGTCTCTCTGACTCCTGTCTCTCTACAACCTGTCTCTCTGCCTCCTGTCTCTCTACAACCTGTCTCTCTGCCTCCTGTCTCTTTGCCTCCTGTCTCTCTACAACCTGTCTCTCTGCCTCCTGTCTATCTACAACCTGTCTCTCTGCCTCCTGTCTCTCTGTCTCCTGTCTCTCTACAACCTGTCTCTCTGCCTCCTGTCTCTCTGCCTCCTGTCTCTCTACCTCCTGTCTCTCTACAACCTGTCTCTCTGCCTCCTGTCTCTCTGCCTCCTGTCTCTTTGCCTCCTGTCTCTCTGTCTGTCTCTCTGTCTGTCTCTCTGTCTGTCTCTCTGCCTCCTGTCTCTCTGCCTCCTGTCTCTCTGCCTCCTGTCTCTCTGCCCCCTGTCTCTCTGCCCCCTGTCTCTCTGCCTCCTGTCTGTCTCTTTAGGTTAAATGATGAAAAGCTTTTCAACATGGAGGTTATTTTTAGACTGCAGAGCCAGACAGACAGAAACCCCCTGTTTAAATATTTGTTAATTCATTTATCATTATCTTTACCACAGTTTGATTTATTCATGCATCTGCATTTATACACTTGCTTTGAAACCATAATTGATATGCATATGTGAGATTACATTTGAGTTATTTCTGCATTGTTCGACTCCATGTTGAGGAAGGGTCTTTAGACATTGATATGCCAGCTTGGAAATGGTGGTGGTGGTTTGAGAAAGATGTGGAGGGTGTAGACAATCTCAGAACACGATGTCCCCCCACTCCTCACCCATACCTACCCAGAGACCCCCCCTTTACCTCAAGTGCCCCAACACACACACACACTCACACACACACACACACACACACACACACACACACACACACACACACACACACACACACACACACACACACACACACACACACACACACACACACACACACACACACACACACACACACACACACACACACACACTGAGAAGCCCCACCCCTCTCCCCTTGCCAGCTGAATTAATTTGATACTATTTTTGAAAGTCAGTGTTTCTAAGGGAAACCTAATGACGCAATGACGTCAATGCAGGTCAATAGCACACTTCTGGTGAAGAGGACAAGGGAGAAGAGACAGACAGGGATGGAGAGAGAGGTGGTCGCAGGTCTCTTCTCTGCCCTGTGTTGTGACATGAATGATTTTCTCCTCATGGTTATTTATTCTTCTTTCTTTTCGTAATTTAATTCAAATTACCTTCTCTTCTGTAAGCTGCTTTTGTCTTGCCACTAATAGCGCGGACTCTCAGTCGCGCTTCTCCTGTCCCATTCATGCTTTGCTTTCCGTCTCTGTCTGGAACACACACACGCACACACGCAGAGTCTATGCAGTGAGGTGAATCGTGTTTTTTTGGCGGGCTCTTTCTATCAGCTGGCTCACATTTGTTACTCTCTTCTCCAAACTCTCCCTCTCTCCTAACTCTCCCTCTCTCCTAACTCTCCCTCCCCTCCCCCCTCCACTCCAAAACCCTTCACCCCTACCAACATCACCACCACCACCCTGCACACCTCTCTTATAAGCTCCTTGAATCCTGAATGGCAGCTCCAAATATTTGAGTCTGCGACAGAGCATGGAGACGACGCACATCGGACGGATCTGCTTCCTCCATCCTGACGCAGGAGCAGAGACCGTTTTCTGCTTTAAACCCTTTAGATGTGTTTTAGACTGAATAAAACTCCGAGTTTAAACAGCTGAAGCAACGAGGTAAGTGCTTTCTCTTGCAGATTGAACCAGAACGAGGTGTGAGGGAAGTTTCCAGGGAAAACATGCTCAGATATTTGGGGTGATTACCGGTTGGTCTGAGGACGAGCGTAGCACAGCACTCTCACGAGCAGGGATAACGCCATCCAAAGTGAGGTTTCCCTCCGTTTTTAACATATTGTTGGCACAGTTATCTAAACTATGCAAGGATACAGGGGGTGCTTGCTTGTGTGCGTTTTTATGAACACTTGTTGTTAAGTCGTGGATTCATGCGTAAAAGAACATTCAACTAAAGCTCCTAATTGACTGTTTCATTTTTGCGGCACATAAGACATTCAAGGCGACTCTATTGAGGTTCCTCGCAGGACATCTCATCTCCGGGTCACACCAGGAGAGTAGCACAGTATTGTAAACGGGATGTTTATTTGTTGGTTTTCGGTGTGAATGCATGTTGACAACGGAAGGGATTTTGCAGACACATTGAAGACAGCGGGCTGCGGTATTGCGTGGGAGTATTCACGTGTTGGGGATCCTCTGCTTTAGGCTGCCTAGTAACAACTCAAAGAGAGACAGAGAAGGGGAAACTTTTGGAAAATATTCCTAATATCTGTTACATTTTACAATTTGGCAACACTGGTTTATTTTAGGTCGTGCAAATAAACCACTTGTAAGTATTTAGATAAAGAGAGGGAGAGAAAGAGACAATCGGTACTTTTTTATTTGTAGTAGACGAAGCTCAACTTATAGGTAAGTTTATTTTAGTTTTACACTTGTCAGACAACTTTTGTCAGTGTGCACATGTTGCAGCAAACTCGGAAAAACATGATGTATTTTTATTTTACAATGCAGCATTTGCTAATCCTGCATGTTCTCTAACGCTGAACATGAATTAAAGAAGTTACATTTAGACTGACTGAGCGAGTTGTGAACATGTCACTGCTGCATTGTGTAGTAGAAGAGAGGCTGGACACGACTGAGCTTTTCAACACCGTGGACAGCACCGTTAGCTTTTCAGTGCAGATTGTAGGAGCAAACACATATCCCCACTGGAGTTCAAGTTGATTTTGTGGCAATGAAAGGTGCTTTTGTGCTCCAAGAGACATGCATCTAAATCAATTTTACCTTTGACAAAGTTGCAAAATAGGTGTTTCCCAGTTGCACTCTGATATATCCTGAAAAAGAATGTCTGAACAATATAAACCACCCTATAGTGTAGGAAGTCTTACTCTTTATGGGGTGTAGATGTCTATGTTAAGCTTTCTTTTACTGTGTCAGGTGATGTTTCATTGTTGATTTAAAGAGGAGAAAGTTGTATTAAAATAGATGTGACACTGAAAGCTGAGTCGTGTTCCGTCCCTTATCGCTGTGAGATGAACAAAGGCTTCACAAAGACAGAAAAGTCTGCAGCGGATTGCAACTTGCAAGACTCAGTAGAACATCGTTTTTAAGGGTGTAGTGTGCTGGTGTTGAATAAGGTGGATCTCTGGTGGAGTTTGTCGACACACCGCGGTGATCTTGGCTCACTGCACCGAGGGACCTCGGCTGCAACTACCATTGATACCGCTCCCTCTTTGATTAAATGATTGTGAACCACAGGGAATTGTATGTGTGTGTATGTCGTTTGTGTAGGATACTGGGGCTGCTGTGTATTGGGTAGATGGGAGACTCTACTATTGACTCGTGCTTGGGCTGAATATTATGAATAAAAAATGAGCCAGACATCAGATGCCAGAAATATCCAAATAACAACAATATATATTTTTTGTTTTTATTCATGTGATAATACAGGGTTTCTTCGTGTAGAGGAGAGGGCTAAACCCGCGGTGTGTGTCTGTCCCTATACATGCACTCGCCAGCAGTCACGGACATACAGTTGGCCTACAGGCAGGGATAAAAATAGCACAAACCGATGCGACGGGCGCAGCCCTTTTCCCTTCTCAGAGCCGACTTTTAGGTAGCTGCCACTCATTGGAGACTCTAGATATCCACCCCATCCCATCCCGTTAAGTCTCACGAGTGCAGATGGACGGCGTGGGGTGTGTGGAGAGGGTCTTACAGTAAATGTGTTACATTAGTGAGAGACGGAGTATAGTGTGGAGGGAGGTTTGTTTGTGCGCCGGTGCATGGATAAGTGTGCTTCTCCCCGTGGGTCTATTCCGTGGGTGCGCGGGGTCTGGTGCGTGGGCACGGACACTGAATAAAGGAGATGGAGGCTCGCTGTTTTCCTTCGGTTTCAGTGATTTGCCCGCCAAATGCACTGGGATAAAAATGATCCAAGACCAAAACAGCACCAACGCTTGGTGGGGGATATTTAGAGACAAGGGAGGGAGAGAGAGAGAGAGGGAGGAGGGGAGGGGGGGCTGGATGGAAACCCAGATGCTCCAGCAATAGAGGAGGGTTTTCATGAGATAACCTTCTCCTAAACTGCTGTTTCCACGTATCCAAACCACATTATCCACCTGTAATATTTTTCTATTTTGTCTCTCTTTTTTTCCACGGCAGAGCAGCAGCGTCTTTAATCAGACTATACGGGCTGTAAAGTGAGAGAATCTAAACGTGACGTCAATGCCTAGTGACTGACGCAGCCCTTCAACGAAGAAAAAAAAAACTGGCTTTTTTATTTATTATTTTTTTCTTCTTCTCGTCAGCAAAGCTTAATTACTAAATGTTACAGTGCTTCGTCGAAAATAAATAATAAATTCCACAGGCAGCGTCGCGTAATCTGCGTACATCAGAATATGGAGCTATTTGTGCGTTCATGAGTTTGAGCTGCTGAAGTGACACTGGGACGAGAAGCTGCTGAAGAGGGCGACAAGACATCAGATATTGTATTGCATGATATTGGCAGCGACGACGACTTGCAGATTGTATTTGTGGGGGGTGAAAGTGTGTTTTAGGGATGCGAGTGAGCTGCTGGTGCTGGTGGAGGCACATTGGGTTCCAGAAAGAAAAAAAATCACTGCAATGATGCAACGTAGGGGAATTGGGGCTCTTGTGCAGAGTTGGAGATGCAAACAATATTTTCCATTACATGCACTTCACGTTCCTAAGCGATACCTTTTGTGAGTGTGTTTTTTTTGTTTTTTTCACTCCTTCGTATGTGAGACCTAAAAATAGCATCATAGTTTTGATCGTGCGCCAGAAATAGACAGACGGGTATCACTTGTATAAAAAGGGAGGCGATCCTGAGCAAACTTGGACGTGCCACTGTAAGCCTACATAAAAACAAATGGAGGACTTAATCTGTTGCATTTCTTCCAGACTCCTGTTGATGCTTTTCACTAAAATGCCTCTCTGTGTTTCTCTTTCTCACAGATTAGATTAAGGACGAGCCTGCACCACGGTGAGTGAGACACATGTTTCATTCTGTGTACTTTTGTGTATTTAGTGCATGCTCCGGAGTGCCTGTGCTGTTTCCTTTCTCACAATGTCTCTCCTCTTCTTCTATCCCATGCACGCAAACACACTTGATGGATTTAATTGGCATGCTTTACGAGCCACTGTTAGAGCAGAAGCATAGAGCAACCCTTTCCTGCAGAGTAGGAATCACCCTTTTTGGTAAATAAGCAAGTGCAAAAACCCCCTTTGTCTGTTGGCGCTGTTGAGTCTCTATCACATATTTATGTTTTCCCTCCCATCTTAACCGCGCGAGAGCGAGGGGAACCCTTCTCTGATGAGCGCTTGAGGACGCCTTTCCTTTCAGTATGCTTGTTTTTTAAGAGGAGTCACACTGACAGGGAAACATCGGTGGAGGAGAAAGAGAGGAGGTGAAGGATCTGTTGCTGCAGCGGAGATACCGCATGGGGAAACCCGGGAGCTGTCGAGCAGCAATGGAGATGAAACCACACCAAGTGGCGGTAGTGGGCTGTTGCTGGTGGTGTTTGTCTATGTGTGTGTTTTCTATGCATGTGTGTGTGTTGTGCCTGGCAGCCGGTAGCTTTATTTACTGGAGGAGAAATCCTGAAGCAACCTGCCTCTTTTACACTGCCTGCGTTAACTGAGGGAAGACATTGGGCTTGAAAAGATGATATATAACATAGATTTTCCCGCCTGTGTATTTTTGAACTGCTTCAGACAGAGAGACGGACCGACCTGGATCAGCTCTTCTTTCATCAGTACTGTCATTTTCTCCCAATCCAGCCTCTTGAAGTGGAGCAACTCGCGTTCAAATGAACAGAAGATCTGTAGTGCCAAAGTTGGCATTGCGCGTACGAAGTAATTGAGAAAGTAGCCAAATAGTTGAGATATGATGTGTTTGAGTTCAGCAGGACGCTACTAACTACTATTATGTGTCTCGAGACAATAACTTTGCCTCCTAGCGACGAGGAAAGCGCGCGTAAAAGGCGAAGGGAGCTATTAGCGATGAAGTTTGAAGGAATCACCTTTTCAATAAGGTATCAGTGTTTAATTAGCGATCCGGACCAGGCTGCACGAAACCGAGTTCATCCCCAACTCAATTCTGTGCACGAATTTGGACAATTTTCCGCAAGTTACAATGCCACATAGAAAAATCCCAAATCGACCACCTGTCATGCAAAATCCCGATTCTAGTTACATTCCTCCACCTCCCCTAAAAGAAACACCAAAAAAACACCAACTCTGTAATTCTTCATCGGTCAAAACGCGCAAATACCGACTCGAGGAGCCAGATCTTGCTCAATAATTCAACAGCGAGCGTGTAATTTCGATGGAAACAACACGGATTCCCGAGTCGTGACTGCTAAAGTGAGTAATGTGCGCGTTGGCTGCGTCAGGAGAGGCAGTCACTGTGCAGTGCAGACGGTGGGGGAGAATCGTGACTGACTGGGTTGCGAATGAAAAGACCACCCAATACAAAAAATACCCACACCAGGAGAGATTAAAAAAACATTTCCCCTAACCCCCCCTCCCTTTTCCTCAATCCCAAATATCTCCTTTCTCCCCAAACGCTTGTTTTTAGTGTGAGCCCTGCTGCTTGATGCTGGCCGCCAATTTGAATGCAGGCGAGTTTCATCAGTGATAGTGGGGCGGTGTGGATGGGTGGAGAGAGAGGAAGAAGAGGAGGGAGGGAGAAGAAGAGGGGCTTATGTTTGGGATTGGATCTAAATATGGGGGGAGTGAAGAGAGGGGCCCGGATCCAGATCGTGACCCGGCCTCCCCATCGGTACAGTGGAGGGGAACGTTTTTATAATGATAAGATATTACAAACTAATGGAAGTGTTGCAGGGAATAAAACAACAGGTAAGTTACTCTATTTGATAACTGAGCAAAACCATCATATTAAACATTGTGTGAGAATGAGTGCTTTTACGGTCGTGCTTAACTCTAACTCCTGACGTGATGCTCAGCTTTATGTTGTTGTTTTGTTCAGTTGTTTATTGTTGCTGTATATGCTTTAAGATGTTGAACGGTTATCGCAGTTGTGATATAGGTAAGATTATCCTTGGTTTCAACCTTTGAATCTTTGCAAATGACTGAAGCATCGCGGTGTACTGAACTTGCAGTTCGGAAACCCCCCGCGTGTTTTTCGCAGTGGTTCCCTCCGGTGAACTCTATAGGTGACCACGAGTCGCCTCAGATGCTTCTTGCTGATGTTTTGATGCGACGTGGAGAGCTTTTCACACTTCGTCGACATGTAACTGTTATTTCTTCTAATTATATCTTTGATTGCTGTCTTTGCATTACCCATCATTTGCGAAATGGGAACGAGAGGGAGTTTTATTTTCTTATAAGGGGGAAAATGGATCATTCTTTTTTGTAAAATCTCGTTTATTATTACACATCGAGATTATTAATCTTGACATAACACATTTAATACAACATTTAGTTTCGTGGACACCCTATCAAAACCAAAACATGCATTCACCAATTATCCGCATTAAATGATCATATCCATAATACACTGGTATAGATCACAATTTGGTTAACCCTGTCGACTTCATTTTTTTTCAAAAAGGGGGGTCCCTATATAAGCGACACACCGATTGGTTGATGACGAGGTTTGGTTTCTCCAATGAGATCCCTCCCTGCTCTCTATTTATTGCCAGCAGTTTGCAGCCTTGCTCTCTCCTCACCCAGAGCTTTGGAGCAGAGAGTCAGCGCGGCACGGAGACACACCGCGGACCAGGGACTATAACACACACTCAGAGAGAAAGAAAGACAGGGTGCACACTGACAACAAAACGCATCGATGCACAGCTCCCGATCATCACACGGGATTTGCACATCCGAGCGTTTGGATAAAAAAAATTACAGGGGGAGGAAAATATGAGGGAAGGAGGCATGGGGAGAGAAGGGAGATAGAGATTCAAACTGGAGATGGAGTGGGAATCAAAGCGTAAGGACCTTGGACAGCTCTCAGTTGCAGCCTTGGCATCCGGAGACCCCCTTTTTCTCTCTTTCTCTCCATCCTTTATATCCCCCTCCGTGTGTGTGTGTTGGTGTGTGTTAGTGTGTGTGTGTGTTGGAGGGACACACTCTGCTCGGGTTGCCGATGGCTGGAGATACAATCAACCGAGCCAGGATGGGAGATACATCCACGGAAGCGAAAGCAGAGCTTCTCCCCGGGAGTCGCGGAGTCTCCGTTGGACGGCAGCAGCAGATAATGTCCTTCACGAATCTTTTTGCGGTCTGGGCTTGCTGTTCATAACTATTAATCTGGGAAGCCCTTACCCCAAAAAGCATTTGCGGAGGGCGCATTCACCGCGCCGAGACATCGACATCGGGAACACGGCTCCACTCGTGGAATTTTACAATCTTTCTTTTTTTAAGAGCTGCTTTCCCTTTTTTCTACCCGATTTTTTTTTTTACTTTACTGTTGTCCTTATTTGCTCTTGTATTTCTCGTCATTGTCATAGCAGTGGCGCTTTTGTCATGGGTGATTTTCAGCCCAATACGTTTGGCTTTTTTTTTTTCGAGTCAACAGTTTTCTTCTTTGTTAGAAATTGTGGCGAAGCTCTGCAGCCACGTCGCACCCACGTTTAATCAAACACTTGCGTGCATCCTCCCTCACAAAAAATAAGAATGTCAAAAACAACCTAAAACTTTGAGCCGTGCAAAATTAAGTCTCTTCATCCAAACCCAACCCCCTCCCCTGTCCCACACGGAACAGGTGACAATGGCCCCCAGCAGAGCAGAGTGTACACATGGGGAGACCCCTTCAATGAACAAGTTGCACGTGGGAAAAACAGTGGTAGATATTGTGTGTGTTTGGGTATCTGTGTCTTTTGGAGGGTGGGGTTCCACTTTCCTTGGACGTCATCCTACCCCCAGCCCACCCTTAAAATAATAATGTTGCAAACACACACACACACACACACACACACACACACACACACACACACACACACACACACACACACACACACACACACACACACACACCTGTAAGCAAGTGCACATGCAAGGGATTCCCCAACAAGGACATCCTAACTTAGGGAGAAGCCCAGTTTGGCAGATGGAGAGAAATAAGGAACATCTGCAATCCCCCCCCTCCTCTTTCTTTCCTTTAACACACACAAACACACACACACACACACACACACACACACACACACACACACACACACACACACACTTATAAACACACTCATAAACTGGGAGTGTCCCCATCCCAGTTTATGAATGGGTAACCACTATAAGCATCCCCTTGCCCACCCCACCACTGTTCCCGGCGATCTGCCTCCACAAATGTCCCACAGAGACCCGGACACTCGTCCTGTCAGTCTGACCCAGTAGATTAAAAATAATGACTCTTAATGCAGTCATCAGCTTTACGACTCCACCAATACACTCACATGTTCTTCAGCACATCCAAACTCCCGGCCCCCTATCTGTCTATGTGTGCATTATGAGTGGTGTGAGCACACAAAGTGATCAAACCAAGTAAGATAAAAGCCAGAAATGATCATTCTTTATGGGAGAAGACAGAGTAAAAACTATAAAACAAGGTGCAATCCAGTGTAGCCTCGAGAAGAAAAGCACGTGCAACTTTATGTCCAGTTTTGAATCTGCTGTCCCATCACCGTTAAAGTGCCCGCCCGGGTGTATAATCATGAATCATTCCTAAATATGTGCGCATTATAAGGCCGGATATCAGTCTGAAGTTGGAGGAAGTGTATACGTACTCATAAGACATGAAAAATAAGGCCCATTTGACGCAGAGAGACCTGCGAGTTACAGACCTGGAGCTTGGCAAGAAAATGTTTTGTCAGGGTAGAAAAGTGCACGTGACGTCAGAGAGCAGATAGTGACGTAAATGAAATTAAAATGATACTGTTTGGATGGGCTGGTTTCTACGTCATGGCGACGATGTTAAGTAACCAGAATAAGAAGCTATTTCTTCAAGTTTAACATGATGTCGTTAAGCGAGCAGAAAGAACACACCTCGCTCAAAATAATCCTAGCAGGGGTCTCTAAAATGTCCATATGGGACCCAACCCATGAGCAAAGCACAGATGAGATAATGTGCAGAATATGAACACCAGCTACATGCAGGTTGTCTACATGTAAGACACGTGTCGTAACAAAACTCAAAGCAAAGAAACATCTGGAAACAGATGACGTGGTTCTCTATAAAAGGATACAGCGTGACCTGTGGAGTCCCCCTTCCTCTCTGTGTGTGTGTGTTTTACATAATGACACAGGTGACAGTTTTGTGCAGAATACTGGTGTGTGTGTGTGTGTGTGTGTGTGTGTGTGTGTGTGTGTGTGTGTGTGTGTGTGTGTGTGTGTGTGTGTGTGTGTGTGTGTGTGTGTGTGTGTGTGTGTGTGACTGAAGGTAAACCATACATCTCTTGAGGGTGACGTAATTGCTGCCTTTTCCTGAATGGCTTTGTAAGAACCTGGTGAGACTTTTCTGACTTCTTTTATGTTTTTGGCTGTGTGGTGGAGTCTGATATCCATATCAAATATATGTTAAAGTCCCCCCACCTCTATCTAAACCCCCATCTACGTCACATCTCCGTCCTAAATGTGTAGGCCTGCACGCTTGGCCGTAGATGAACTTTACGGTTAAACCTCACCGTGCTTGTCTTGTGTTTCTGTGTTGCAGAAGAAATCAATGACAGTAAAAACAAAAGCAGTGATGGAGACGAGGTGCCGAGTGGACCCTGCTGAGCGCCGGGGGAAGGGAGACCCGCGTTTTGGATGTATTCACAGAGAGAGAAAGACAGAGAAACTACGAGAGACCGACCCTCCTCCTCCTCCTCCTCCCCCTCTTCCTCACCCTGAGAAAGGTAATGCACGGCCTGAGATGTGTGAGAGGATGGGTCTGACGTCAAACCCAAATCACCCTTTAAATTGCATTTTGCGTGAGGCTGCTCGGAGCTGGAGAGCAGGAGTTGTGTCTCTGCGCACACTTCTGCTGCTGAATATTCTCTCTCTTCTTTCTTCTTCTTATTTCCATTCATTGTGAAACCTTTGCATTATAATTACTAATAAGTGTTTTATGTGCAAATAGTCAAACGTGCATTATGATGGTTTGAGACGAGTGTATATTGTCAAAAACAATGTGTAAAAGTAGTAGCGTTTCAATTGTAAAAGCCTTGTATAATATATCTATAGGAGGGTCTTGGATTGTGTATTACTAATTCAATATTTGTATCAGTATTTCACGTGTATAATATTTCCTAGTCAGGGTTTCAATATTTATTCTGATATATGAGACCTCGGTGACATTTCCTGCGTTTTGTCATCCGGGATTTTGCATCATGTGTCCCTGTGGTTCAATGTAAAAAAAAAAGAAATCTTTCACGGATCATATAACATATTTAAATGTTTTTATATGTATTGATAATGTGGAGGAAACTCGTACACTTGCCAATCAATCGAATATTGGTCCACTGTGATTTAACTTGTGTTGTGTTGGATCACCGAAGTGTTTAGTGTCAGTCAGTGTTGGATGTAGAACTACGTGATGTGCATCGATATCAACGGAATATTAATGATGAATGATATTTTATGGGATATAAGCGTGCATGTAGGCTATGACTGACTGTAATATGGACTGTGGCTGCTTGTTTTTGGTGCCATGAGCTTTAAAGTCTTATCCCAAATTCTTGCTATGCCCCCCCTTCAGTGTAAGTCATAATTTCGTCGACAGCTCAGGAAACACCTCGACGTAACCTCAGATTTATTTGCCCTTAAAATAAACCATGTGAGCAGAGGGGACACACGCTGTGACCCTATAGTGCAGCAGGACAAACATGCATTTATACAAAACATTTTACACACCTCTTTCTACACAATATGTTTTGTAATGGACTAATTATAATTTCCCACATATCTAAGACTGTTATAGAAAATGTACTGGCATGTAAGAAAATGTCGATGCTTAAACATTATGTTGGCTGCGGTCAATGGGCTCGTCCTGACCTGCTATCTTTGGACACTTTGAGACATTTCATGGCAGCTATTTTGCTTATGTTACATTTGAAAGTGCATTCAAGTGCGCCTATACACCCAAGGTTATAATAAAGAAGTGGTTATAACAGTAGGTTGGACACAAAATAGATGCAATACATTTTTAGGTAGGTGTGTGTGTCTGCATGAAAATACAAATCTCAGAGAAAAATATTATTTGTGGATTTTTTGGCATATTTAACGTAGCATAGCATTACATAATATAGATTTGCAATATGAATACATACACTGCTCTAAGTATACAATTGCATTTCTGTAAGTTTTGGTAGTTTCTGTGTGTTCAGTAAATTCTGTAAGCATGGGTAAATCATTTTAGGGTTAGGATAGTCAGTTACCATTAGAAATATTTTCTCACGTACCTCTACTGCAGATATTTAGTTTTTATTTGTCCATATTTTTAGAAGTTCGTATCCAACCCAAAACAAAGGAGGTGAATGGAGTTTTTTTTTTCTTGTGCTCGCAGCATTGAAAAGTAAAAATTACAGCGTCCTCACTTATCTGGATAATTCACTTAACACACTCAACAGTTGTTTCCGACGCCATATCTTCAGTAGAAAGTTGTTCCGATCAAAACTGTTGACAGCTTGAGCTCTGTGTATCATCCAGTGTGTTCAACATGGTCCCTGGCTTTAGGAGATATGCTGCTGCTACATTTCCAAATGCAATTGTACAATTCTGTAAGCATGGGTAGTGCAGAAAAAAAAAGGGCAGAAATCTCAGAAGGATCCCAAAATCTGGAACATTTCACCTAAAATAGCTGCATGGCTTTTTACCATTTAAGAACATATTTTAGTCTTTTGGAATTTCGGTGAATTCATCCTATTCCGGACTAAAACAATTGGCAGATGTGACTCCATGCAGTAATCATTTTATGCACTAATCCTCCAAATAGGAGAAATTGATTTATTGTAAAATGTATATTTTTTGTGGAGTGTTCAGAATTTCTTTTAACACCATTTCCCTTTGTAAAATCACCTGACGTTAGTGTTCTAAATGAAGTGCTCCTAGTTTAGCATTGTATAATCCTTTGGTGAGTGTTAACACACACTGACTTCTATCACTTGCACGTCCGTACATGTGATGGTCAAAGGGTGAACCATCAAATAGTGGGAATTGTTTCGTGTGTGTTTTCTAACCCTCAATTCAAATGACTGATGTTATAGTACTGTATCATCATTTAACAGTCATCAAATCATCTCATGTGAAAAGAAATATGCTTAGTTTGTACATTTTAAACAGTAAAAACAGAGTCAAAATACAGAAACACTTTTGGAGAATACACCCATAATCTAGACATCCGTTCCCATAAGGACTCATGATGTCTGATTATTTACGTGCTCAACAGCTCCTAATTTGCTTTGTGAGAAATCCCTAAAATCAAAGCTCTGACAGGACTTTTTAATAACCTTTAAACCAAAAGAAGAAGTATCATTAAGTAAACTTTACATTACAGATTAAACAGAGGATTTCTACCACCCCACCTGTGTTTGATAAATCACGGCGTGTTTCTAAATTGTCGCTGATCATTAGGTTTTCTTGTTTAGTGCGAGTCATGCAAAGCTATATTTGGGAGATGACGTCGAGGTTTAAACTGAAACCAAGGGGCTTCTAAGACGTGAGTAAGGGACATCTGGCTTCTAATCAATTACACATGTTATTTACTGCGATATAAATTATACTTCATATTTATTAATGCAGGCATGTTTGATAATCATCACATGGAGAGCAGCTTTTTTGCTGAGAGATATCAGAGAATGTTACGTGAGTGTGAAGACCCCATGTGGGTCTGGCCGAAATTCATGTGAATGACTTTTGCCTTAACACATATGACCAAAAGACCATTTCAAGTTTAAGCAAACACCAATGATAATATTTGAACAGTTTACCTCATTTACTTGCTTAAAAATAAGTGTGATTCATGTCTTGGAAGAGAATTACCCTCTCATGAAAATGTTTATGATGTTGTTTGATTTCGTTTTTTTGCTGTTTTGTTTTATGTGTTATTCCAAAGTATTGTTACACTGAAAAAACTGAGACGTTGACTTAAATCAAATGTATTATGCCAACAGATTTCACATAACCTTATTAGTTGAAAGCAATTATGTTAAGATAAATACATATTAGGTTCAACTTATTATATCATGGCTTTCAACCAACCTAACACAGTTATGTGAAATATGTCAACATATGCATGTTCATAAACGCTGGTTTGTAGATATTCTGCAAAAAGCTTCAAATCTTTGTTTCACATCCTGCAGAAAGTGACTTCGATCTTATTCCTTGTACATTTTGATTGAATAACAGCCAAACCAGGATTTGATCATTTTACATAACTTACTCAACGCTTAGTGTCTGGTGTTCAGCTTAAGTGAAATCATTTTTGATCTGGTTTCGTGAAAGCAGTCACAGTTTTATTTGCTTTTGCTGTCAGTGTTTTGGACCTTTAGGATCATTTATACAAGGAAGAGTGAATATCTCATGAGATCAGGTCTATCCAACCTTTATATTTATGCAAGCTGAACTGCTTTAATTCATTTTACCCTCATAAAATAGTATACATCTCTACTAAGTTTTAATCTGGACCTGACCCGATATGGGGAGTATTTAGATTACTTATAGTGTGACTCCTGAAACTTGTGTAGTTAAACGCATACGTTTTAAATCATTCAAACAATACACAGTTTTACAGCTACCTTCATGACACACATTTCACCAATTCAATTAAAACATATGATGAAATTGATGTTAGTGGATAGTTTAAAAAACAGGGGTGTCAAACTCAAATACACAGTGGGCCAAAATAAAAAAATGTGTACTAGTGGAGGGCCGGACTGGTTCAATGTTTATTGCAGAACTTATTGAAATGAACTTATTTCACATATTAAACCTGGAACTAACAAAGCTTAAATGATTACCTATAAAAACAACATTAAACATTAAATAATCAGTTGCATTCATTTCTTATGGTTACATTTCTCCACAGGCCAACAACAGCTTCAACAAAACGATTTCCCTCAAAGAAAAAACAAACATGCCCTGTTGCCTCAAGAAACAAAGTCTAGAAGGAAACATGTAAACTCAGTGTGCTGCTCTGTGATGCTAGTTCAAGCAGATACTTGGCATCTCATCTCGGGTGCAAGGTCATCAATGTTTGGGGTCAGGCTCTGAGCTGAGGAGACCCTCAGGATGGAGTGAAGGTGTGCGTGCAATATACCGGCAGGTCAGATCTAATAGTAATTAGAAATTATCCTGCGGGCCGAAATTAAATCCACCAAGGGCCTGATTTGGCCCCCGGGCCTTGAGTTTGACACATGTGGCTTAAAAGAACAGATATTACATTTTTTGACTTTAGGAAGACCAGTGAACACCTAGAGAGTGGTTCTCAACTGGTGGGTCGCAGACCTGTTTCGAGTGGGTCACGGATGTGTGATTAAAAAAAATAAAAAAAATAAAAAACTTTTTTTTAATTTTAATTTTTTGCTTGTTTTTCAAACTTATATTTTGAAGCCTGTGAAAAACAAACAATGGCAGAAAATATTATTAATATGTCGGGTGGTAATAGATGTATTTATTTTCTTCTCAGAGTGTACCAGAATGCGTAGTTTATATGTTAGTATTTCTAAAAAATCTCATGGGGGAGAATCCCCCCAGACCCCCTTCTGGTGTTTTCAGCGTGTGTGCCTTTTTATGTTATAAAGTTCAGCTTTGATTCCATCATCTCATTAAACCTTTTTAAAAGCATACTTTGTTTCTGTGAAGGGATATAAGGGATATATGCACTGTATTTCACTTTCATTAATATTGTATGCTGAAAAGCGTATATATTACAGCACGATATTTTTGTTGAATAGATTTGAGTGGTTCAAAATGGTGGGCCGCGATTTATTGACAAAGTAAAAAGTGGGTCCCGAGGCCTGACCAGATGAGAACCACTGCTCTAGAGAGTGGTTTGTTCCTCAAATTAGTTTGAACCCTTATGTTGTGTTCGGGTCTCCCGTGACCTGTTTAAAGTTCAAATTATATAATAACTACACTCTAGCTTTTTTTATCGGAACACAGCTTCATGATATCCTCCACAGCAGCTATATCAACACTACAAAACTGATTTTGACCATTTTTGCCAAGTCTGAAGGTCTCTAAAAAAAAAAGTGTATCATTTGGTGTTGGGGTCCGGGGAGACCCAGCAGAATTGTTGTGGGTCACTCGAGGTCAAATTTGGCCCAATCAAGATTCATCTTTGACTTTAGACACCCCTCCCCCGCCCCCTTCATCCAGTGTAACAATCATTTGGGAACTCCACCTTCCTCAAAGAATATGTACACTAACACTTGAACCTGAACACACACACATGCACGTGTGCAATATGTGGTGTAATGTGTTTTTGGGCCATAACATTAAATTACAACAGGATTGTACGGTTATGAATGCATTATAAGTTAGTTATGATGTGGTTAAAACAATATTGGATGATAGTCATTATTTTTGAGTGTTTTGGACTGAGATAAATCATGGGTCAAAATTGACCCGCGAACACCATGAACAGCTTTCGAACACAACACAAGGGTTAAAAGAGTATTAGATTTTTATAAAACCTTTCTTTCCCATTTCTCAGCCAACTGTAACGTCCTTTCCTCTCACACTGCGGTCCTTATGGCTGAAAACATCCACCTTAGTCTGGTGTAAACTGCAGTGTGTCTGCTACTTTGTTTAACAAGACAAAGGTTTACCAGCTGGGTTTAACATGCTATCTATTGAAGAATGTTGATTATTACACTCCAACTAAACCTGGAGCTACAGGAGGGGTCTTCAGAATTGATTGTGGCATCTCTACCGTGTGGTCAACTCGTGGCCCGTGACCTGTCTTGTGAATTCTCCGGCCGTAACTCCAAATAAACCGTCAGTGTTTGCCATCAAAGCTCCAGCTCTCCTCGTGTCTCTCTGAGTCCTGACTCCAATTGCTTCAGAAGTTTCCCCCACAAGTAGTTTCAGCAATCACACAAAACTTCATTTGTTTGATGTCCAAGCTCTCCATCAGCTGTGGAGGATTCAGGTGACGTTGTTCAGTTCGATACGTCTGAAGAGGAGGTCAGGGTGTGGGAATCAGTCAACAAATCAAAACATTTATCTACTTGAAAGCAGACAATCATTTCTAAAACCGTTATGGTCTCCATGACGACAAAGGTTCCCTAATTTTGAGGAATAACTCATTTTAACCTCACTTTTTGGGCCTTAACCTTTAATCTAAAGAGAACTGGATACAGGGTACGAGGCGTCAATGGTTGGTTGATCTTCTTTGAAGCAAACTCAAGAGGAACTTCTACTAAAGTTTCACGAGGTAACTTGAAGTCTCTGATTAGGATTTGTTGGCTCAATTTGTTTTAGCTTGGCTCCATATTTTGGGCTGTGAACGCGTCACATCTGGACTGACTGCTTATTGGCTCCCTCTGCAAGATGTTGGACTGAATATCTACCATTCAGCATTTTTTTGTCTTTTGAATTGAAGAGGGTGCTGATGCCGGCACCAGAACGGTCTCAAAATTCATTCAGTTTAACTAAATTTAGTTTGTAACTTAATATATTTGTAGGGAGAGGAATAGCATTATTTTCTGTCTTACAGTAAATCTCGGTGCAAGCTAAATCAAGTGAAAACTGTTTAAAGGGGATACTTTGAAAGAAGTTGATACTTTATTTGCTTTGTAGTCGAGTTCATCTGAAATATGTTCTACTAATGTTAAAGTGTGTGTTGTCGTATCATGTTGACGATAACTTGACACGCTGGTCAATAGAAATGAAAAGGGGGAAAGAGGTAGCGATCTCAAAATGTCAGGGGGTGCCTCAGGAATGCCAAGTTTGTTTCTATGAGCATGGTCAACTGGAGACCACATCCATAAATCTAGTCAAGATGACCCTACAGCCTGTGCCGAATGGAGTCAATGAGGTACTTTTCCCACTACATTGACTACAGGTCTTTGAAGATCTGGAAAGATTCACCAAAAACCAAACTAGTTTTTTAGTGACCAAATAAACAGCAATGTTCAGATCAATTACTTATTTATGTTTTAAATAAAGGTGAATGTATTATTGTATTAATATCACTCTATAACCATAATACGTTCCATCGTCTATCTGTTCATTTTGGCTGTCTTTTCAAACTCAAATCTACAGTGGACATAATAAAAATAGTCTAAATTGTAAGATGTTCTTTTAACCCAAAAGAGGTGGGAAATAAAAAGTAAAGTAGATTGGAAAACCCTTTTTGTCCTCGGTTCCCAGGAGGATATACACCACGTTTTACTGATGAACCAAACTATAGATCCTACACTTCCACTGGACGTAGATTCTGAAAGTAGAATACACACTTCTAAGTAGAAATGTAATCAAAAAGCCTTAAAATGACCAAACTATCCTACAAGTAGGGTGTCCGTCATATATATTTTTTCACAGCAGGAAAGTTGACGATGGCGTGACATGAGGCGCGTTCACACCAAGTACTTTTCCCACAAAGTTTCCTGAGAACTCTTTAGTTCTCATGAACTAAGTACAGATCGTGTTCACACCGGAAATTAGTTCCTGGGGGTGGATTAGGCAAATGAAGCCGCTGACGTCACTTCTTCTTCTTCTGCTTTGGGTTTACTGGCAGGCCGCAAACAACTTCACGGCGTATACTGCCGCCCAAAATCCCCGGCCGGAAGTCCCCGGAGTTGGGGACTGGCTTCAGTAGAAGCTGCTGGGACTCCCAGCAGCTTCTACTGAAGCCTTCCGAGTAAACGGCCAGAACGCCGACACCTCCTCATCTCCACCGCTCCCATGTTTTATTTTGTGTTGTCATAAGTTAGTCTCTGCGTTTCTGCGCTGGGCTAATGCTAATGCTAATAATGCAATGAGAGGATAATAAAATGGCGGCTTCACAAAAGTTTTTGGGAGTTTGACGGGGCGTGGTTTGCATTCCGCCCAGCCAATCAGACACAGGAACCTTTTTCTCCCACGAAAGTCCCTGCTCTCTAGCAGGGACTGAAAAGGGGGTAAAAAAGGTTCTCTAGAACTAATTTAGTTCCTGGGACTGTTTGGTGTGAACGCAACTAAATCGTAGTTCTCAGGAACCTTTGTTGGAAAAGTACTTGGTGTGAACGCGCCTATGGACACTGTTCATTAGAAATTATAAGGAACATTTGTAGCCATGTCATAATTTGAGAGGGTTTTTCTGAACGCTGTGGACCAACATGTTTTTTTGTGGGTCTGGGTTGGTTGGAGCGTGAGCCAATAGAAGTGTGAGTGTTACACAGTGATGTCATTATGTTAAAGGAGTCCAATGGAGGCGTTTCAGGCAGAGGGGAGTGTGTGGGAGAGAAACGTTAGGACTTAAGCTTTTGCAGACCATTTACATGCACAAAAACCGATATAACACAACAGGAAAGGGAAACCCCGTGAAAGCAGAATATGACGAGACGTGGATGCTGACAGAAATAGATTGATCCGTCCAAAAGAACAGGAATAACCGAGTAATAAATTAGTTTTTCATCCAATTGGTATTTCCCCATTAAATCAGAGTGCTTCGGAAACGGGAGGAGAAGGAGCTTTGGAGTGAGGGCTTTAGTCACATAGCTTAACATATTTTTCGTGAGTTTGACATTAACCAAACCTCGGGCGAGTGGAGATTTTAGTCAGAGAGGAAAACAACATCACCTAGCATCGACCCACAAACTGTTTAAGTTACTAAACCATTAACAGCTCAAATTGTCACTCAAGACGTGATTTGTTAAATTAAACTTCTCTCCCTTTTTCTTGACAAAACAGAATTTGTGTTTTAGCCCTTTGTTCCTTTTCATGTAATGTTTAAATACGTAATATTAATATAATCATTTAATAATATAGTTTGAACGTGTGTACCGTCTTGTGGTATTAACAGTTGCAATAAATATGACTCATCCTTTTGTGTGAGTCATATCATTCGTATTTTCTATTAATTTTGGAAGTATATTCAGGAAGACTAAGGCGATGTTCTGGAGATTAAAAATATAGTTTATGTATTACTTTTGACTGGGTTACCTCTGTATGTTGGGAAATAATATGTCATAAATCATGTTAAGATGTATAGAGTATGTTGTGGGGAAACATAGAAAGGACTTATTTTCTGTAAAGAATTCAAATTGTAAGATTCTGTAGACTTTTGACTGGATTTAAAGTCTATCTCCTTTTTGGCTTTTTGGTGTGTGTGTGTGTGTGTGTGTGTGTGTGTGTGTGTGTGTGTGTGTGTGTGTGTGTGTGTGTGTGTGTGTGTGTGTGTGTGTGTGTGTGTGTGTGTGTGTGTGTGTGTGTGTGTGTGTGTGTGTGTGTGTTTGTATCGTCACTACCACTCCTGGTCGTGACTCACAGCGCACAATGCTTTTCGCTCCTCTCTCTCTCTCTCTCGGCCTTAATTTATTTTTAGCTGAGCAACGTTTTATACGACCAAACTGTAGGCCTGCACACAAGATGACACACACACACACACACACACACACACACACACGATGCAAAACATACTGCCGCTTATCCACACACTTTCTTTTACATTGTTTCTAAGACGTGGAAGTGTGTGTTTGTTTGTGTATCTGCGCTCCATTGCAGTTCATTCCATTCTTTGCATTGTCTTTGACTTTGACTGAGCCTAATAATCTTCAACAGGGGGTCCGTGGCCCCTAGGGGATCCTCGAGTAAGTGTAAGGGGGGAAGCCAAATGATTATTGTATACCAATATAGTTTTAACAGTGGTGCTGGAATGAGTCCTAAACCAAGAAGTGAGATAGCATTTAACACTTTGTGGTTCCCTCGTCTTGAAAGTCGATGTTTTTTTTAAATGCTTTGTTGGTTCGATGCAAGAAATAAGGTCTGTGGCTAATATAAAAAGACTATCTTCTTGTTAAAAGACATCAAATGTCAGTGTAAGTCTTTAAAAGTGGCGGATCAGACTACTAAAGGACATCACGCTGAAAATTAGCAACATTTAGCTTAGCGGTGGTGACGTGAAGTCATGTGACCGTGAAGTAGTTTGTGTATAGCCTAATGTTAGCTTTTCATTTCTGTCACATTGGTGTGTAAGAAAATATCGATACAATAGTGATAGTTAAAATATGTGGTGGGCCAAGAGTAGCATGTTTGTCTTATTGTCTTTTTTATTTTAAGTGGAGCCGTGAAAAATGAGAATTGCCTCAGGACTGCCAAGTTTGTTTCTATGAGCATGGTCAACTGGAGACACATCCATAAATCTAGTCAAGATGACCCTACAGCCCGTGCCGACTGGAGTCAATGAGGTACTTTCCCCACTACATTGAGTACAGGTCTTTGAAGATCTGGAAAGATTCACCAAAAACCAAACTAATTTTTTAGAGACCAAATAAACAGCAATGATCAGATCAATTACTTATTCATGTTTTAAATAAAGGTGAATGTATTATTGTATTAATATCACTCTATAACCATAGTACGTTACATATCTGTTCATTTTGGCTGTCTTTTCAAACTCAAATCTACAGTGGACATAATAAAAATAGTCTAAATTGTAAGATGTTCTTTTAACCCTAAAGAGGTGGGAGATAAAAAGTAAAGTAGATTGGAAAACACTTTTTTCCCTCGGTTCCCAGGAGGATATACACAACGTTTCACTGATGAATCAAACTATAGATCCTACACTTCCACTGGACGTAGATTCTGAAAGTAGAATACACGCTTCTAAGTAGAAATGTATTCAAAAAGCTTTAAAATGACCAAACTATCCTACAAGTCGGGTGTCCGTCATACATATCATCACAATACTTTGACTTTGTCGCTTGCCTCATCTCCTGTCTCTAAGTTTCCGTCTCTCTTGTGATGTTGTCTCTTCTCCGCTCTCATATGTCTCCCCCCCTCTCACCCTGTCTTTATCCTCCTCTCTCTTTCCCTCTCAGAGGTGAGGACCGACGTCAGGGAAGTCCTGACTGACTGACTGAAACCCAGCTGATGAATTCTCCTCTTCTTCGTCTACACCGTCTCCTCCCCTTCTTCTCCTTTTCTGCAACCTGTGCATGACTCCCCCCTCAACCTCCCCCACCATGGAGTCAGGTACATCCACTCTGCAGAAGAGGCTTGAGTCTCAACCTTTTATAAAGCATTTTTGTTTATCAGAATCAAACTAGTTGTAGAACCTGCAGTGTGACAAAGATGTTAAAAGCAGTTTGTGGTAATCTCAAAACACAAACCAGAAAGACAACTTTAAAAAAAACAGAATAAATACACTTGTCCTTTTCTGAACCCATGTTCAATCCTAGTTCTACTTTGTGTCGTTTATGAGAAAGTGTGATGGTATTTCTTTATTTATTGCAAAGGCTGTGACTCAGTAAAGGCAAGAAATACAATTAAAACAAATTCAGATTTGTAATTACCCAGCATAAGTGACACAGTGTTTGGTACGTTTAAAGGATTTTTAGGGTTGATAAGTTGATGATACGGGAATACAGGAAACTAAATCTCACAAAAGTTGCAAAATAATTTCCACTTTTACATTTTTTAATTTATTTTTTTGTTTGTTTTCAAATCACCAGGTATGATGAAAGTGGATCTGTCTGACGGGAAATGTTATCCTTATTGGATTCTCTCATATTTATTTGATGCATGGGAACAAACTGATGAAATGTTATACAATATCTTTTCAAATGTACTTTTAGAATAGTCGTTGATAACACACAACTATTCCTTGTTAGATGATCAGTTAAAAAGGTCTCTTTTTGATTCACCACAAATTAATATGATGTCAAGTGAAGCCATGAAAACATTTGATAACTTATCTTGCAGGTTTTATTCACGATTGAGAATCTGAAAACAAATTGATTTAACTTGCAGATTGTACAGTATTTACTGTTTCTACTGCAGTGATCCTTAGAAATAGATCCCACTCAATGATTCCTGTCTACAAGTTTTATGTTCAACCACGAGTGAGAAATGGAACAAAATCCCCCAAAAGTTTTTCTGGCATCCTGGACAACTTAAAACACACAAAGGTTCTTACCCATGAGCATTTTCAATTCAGCAGGACTGGATGCAGTTATCTTATCTGTCTTGTGTCTTTGTGGTGATTCAAACAAGGATATTATAACTCATTTGAAAACAACGTATGTGATGCTGGGAAAATGGATTCAGATTCAGCAGGTGATTCTCTTTTTTTAAATGATTTATGTTTTTTTATCACACAATAGTTGAGTGTTTGAAGCAGATGTGCCTTTTTTTTTTGCCGAGCTCTGCACCAAATTGTGAAGAGGTGTGGTGTGGTGTGATCATATTTCACGACCTTAGTGTGTCACAGTGTGTGTGTGTGTGTGTGTGTGTGTGTGTGTGTGTGTGTGTGTGTGTGTGTGTGTGTGTGTGTGTGTGTGTGTGTGTGTGTGTGTGTGTGTGTGTGTGTGTGTGTGTGTTAACCTGGTGTTTGAAAGGCCGTGTTAGTCTGGATCAGGGGTTCGGGTTCTCGGCCAGGATGTCCTGCATATGAGGGGCCATGTAGGCCAAAATTCAAACTAACATCGCACACACACTACTGAAAACATCTGGCCTTGCACACACACTACTGAAATACTCTCACATTCACCACTGAACACCTTGCACACACACTACTGAAAATTAACCACACACACACGCAACTGAAAACATTTTACTGAAAGGTTCTCAGTAGGGAATGGGCATGTGTTTCACCTATGTGTGTGAGGGGATTCTTGCTGTAACGGAAGTCATTGCAATGAAACGGAACTAACAAAGAACAATGCTGCAGTGATACAGTAGGTGGCGATAATACTCGTCTTGTTGCAAGTCGTCATTAAAGAAGAACGAAAACAGAAGGTTGAATTCAGCATGGATTTATAGAGAAACAGCATCGCAGCCATAGGCTGGACCCCGGGCCGAGCGGTCTACAAACAGAGGCGGTCTGGTCTCAAGGTTTTCTTGTTTACATCACCTGGCGCAGCTCGTGAGGTGGCCTAGCAAGTAACCCGCTAGAAACATGCACACCCGCTAGCAACATGCACAGCTGCAATAAGCTAACAAGCTAACTAAGGCATCAACACAACAAACACGTCCGAGTTCAAGTTGTGTTCTCTGTATCAGCTGAGCCCCTGTAGCAGCCTGGAGCTAATGAAGCTAACGGGGCTAACAGAGCTAGCAGAGAGAGCAGTAGCAGTTTGGTACTTCCGTTTCATTACAATGACTTCCGTTACACCCCCTCACACACATAGGTGAAACCCATGCACATTCCCTACTGAGAACCTTTCAGTCAAATGTTTTTCAGGAGTGTGTGTGTGTGTGTGTGTGTGTGTGTGTGTGTGTGTGTGTGAGGTTTTAGTAGTGAATGTGAGAGTATTTCAGTAGTATGTGAGTGAGGTTAATTTATAGTTGCATGTGTGAGGTTTAATTTTCAGTTGTGTATGCGAGGTGTTCACTAGTGAATGTGAGAGTATTTCAATAGTGTGTGTGTGTGTGTGTGAGGTTAATTTTCAGTTGTGTGTGTGTGAGGTTAATTTTCAGTAGTGTGTGCGCGAGGTGTTCAGTAGTGAATGTAGGAGTATTTCAGTTGTGTGTGTGCAAGGCCAGATGTTTTCAGTAGTGTGTGTGCGAGGTGAGTTTGAATGTTGGCCTACACGGCCCGTCATCCTGCAGACTCCACCCTCACTATACTTTACCCCAGGTGTGCAGTGTGTATGATTTTGAATCAGACACAATGTTTACACACTCACACACACACACACACACACACACACACACACACACACACACACACACACACACACACACACACACACACACACACACACACACACGCACACACACACACACACACACCATCCGACTCGCCTAATAGGTGGTGGTGATTCAGGAAATAGGAAGGAAGGCAGGGACGGTAACTCTTTGGCCTCTGACGAAGGAACACACACACACACACACACACACACACACACACACACACACACACACACACATATTGTGCTGTATTCACAACTATGTGTGCAACTCGTTATCATTTATTCAGTTTTATTTCAGTGACTTGATGGGACAAACACTTTTAATAAAGTTGTTTTATTTGACTTTAATTGTATTTATTAATGTCTTGAATTCAAACAATAAATAACAGCTTGAACTCTAAATATTATGCCTTCATTCATATTTTTACATTATATTTGTTGAATTTTCAGCATCTTTCAGAAACAAGAGCGGTTTATTCAACAAACTTTGTTCATCATGTTGAAAGTTAAAAGACTGGCAAACTCACACACAGATTTATACTGAAACATGTGTGTATACATGCAGATACACTCAGACACACACACACACACACACACACACACACACACACACACACACACACACACAGACACACACACACACACACACACACACACACACACACACACACACACACACACACACACACACACACACACAGACACACACCTACAACACTTGTATATTTCAGGAATACAAAAATTCACAATTAATTCTCACTCGTACGAGTGACGCACTCGAACTGACACGACTCACTCTCACACTTTCTCTTTTTCTTGATGTCTCTGTACCGTTTTCCCCCCGCACACACACACACACGCACGCACGCACGCACGCACGCACGCACGCACACATGCACGCACGCACGCACGCACACACACACACACACACACACACACACACACACACATATATTCTCTATCTCACACACACACACACACACACACACACACACACACACACACACACACACACACACACATTCTCTATCACACACACACACACACACACACACACACACACACACACACACACACACACACACACACACACACACACACACACACACACACACACACACAGAGGCAATGCACACACATGCACTTTACAGTTGTTAATACATCAAGCTTTCCACTTTCTCTCCCCCTCTCCCACTTTAATTTCCCGATGTATATGAACGCAGACACAGATGAATAAACATTATGAAAACCCAAATGTCATTATTCATAATTGTAATCAAAGTGGAAATTAAACTTCCACCATGTTTTGGAATTATTAACTCCAAAGAACAACATTTCCTTTACCAATGTTCAGCTCTTTATTTTCTTATTTCTAATCAAACAGCTGAAACAGTTCAGCTTAGAGCACTTTGATAACTCTACTGTTGATTTTCCTAAACTCATGTCAACACATTTATTTTTAATACTGCATGCTGTACATTAAAGATATTTTTCTCAAGGATCCTAAGAAGATTAAAGTAATGTGTACATTTCCAACCTAGAAGCATAGTTACATTTGAAAATGCATTTTGCTGAACTGAAACTGAAAAAAGCCTTTAAACCTTTTCTGCCTTTTTATTTTGTTTTAGGTCCTTTCTTCTGTTCATAGAGCGGTGCCAAAGAAATAAACTTAAAGATCAAGGAGAAAGTTGTTAACCACTATTTAGAAAAACTGATCTCTGTCAAAAGTAATTTCATATATGTTCCGTTGATCACGAGAAAAACGTTAACAAAATTATCAATCTCTCTGATATGGTGAATCATATCTGAATTGCAATAAGGCAAGGCAATTTTATTTATATAGCATATAAAATATTTATGATTTTTTCATGAAAAAGGAAATATATAGGACTTATATAATATCAATTCTATATGATTTAAGTGACAACATGTTAGAAGTTAATCAGAAACTGATTTTAGGAAATTAGATATTTAAGGGATGTATTTTGTGTCATGAACAGGAAAATGGAAAGCAGAATAAGACACCAAAATACCAGTTTTAAAGATTAAACAAAAACAATACTTACAAATACGTTTACTGGGCAGTAATACTCGTTTGTGTGACTGAAATAATAATAATAATAATATAATAAAGCTTTATTTATATAGCACTTTTCATACAACACATGCAGCTCAAAGTGCGTTTCAAAATGAGTTGTTTCAAATGTAGATTTCCTCTCAGATGATACCCACCCTCTCTGTCTACGAACAGTGTTTTTAATTTCCTAGGAAGTAGATTATGTCTTGCTCTGATGGTTCAAAATGACACATCACAAGAACTTCCCCTCAGATTATTTGTTAAGAACTTTAAAAGGTGCATGCAGCAAAATGTAACATTTGATCAGGTTAACAGACACAAGGAGGTCAAATGTGATGACACAAATAAAATAAAGAATGGTTTCTCTCTGACAGATAAGACACCAGAAAACTGAGTCGATGCAACAATATCAAATATCAAACCCCATAGAACTAAGTGAACATATAGGGTCAACAGAAATACAAATAGAAAGATTAAGACTTGGAAAATAGATAAACCAATATAAAGGTAGGTAAATAATAAAGACTAACAGAATATTTAAAGTGGGGGGTTGCTAATAAAAAGCTAATCTAAAAAGATGTGTGTTAAGATGGGTGATGGTCCGTACTGTGTGTACAAATGATATTACAGTCTAGATATGAAGTGTCAAAAGGTAACGTGTTTATATTAGTTTTGTCCAACGCACTAGCCCACTGCGCCACACGCCTCCCCAAATCCTCCTGCCTGAATCCTTCGAGCTGTTAATCATCACCTCTGGTGGCAAAAGGCCTCCTTCTATAAGCAGCCTCAGTCAAGTGAAGGAGATGAAATGTAGCCTCCTGATGTCTGACAGAAAATGGCTGACTGTAGACTCTCTCAGTGTTCATGTCAAACTCTGAGAAGTTCAATCTGATGGCGTTTTAGACGATGAATGGTGTAGAAAGAGGAGAGGAAGATGGAGGGAAACCCATAGGACAGAGTACCTCACCTTGTTCTGTGAAATGAACGCCTTTTTTCAGACTGCAGTGCAAATATGTATATGTAGGACATGTTTGAGGACATGTTTGAGGTTATGTGAACTCAATGTGTTCGGCTAAGAGCACCAAATAATATGCACAGAAGAGTGTGATGGATAAAATGTTAAAAAAGGTATAAGATAAGAAAAACGGTAAACAAGTGAAAATAACTTAAATAATAACCGAACCCCAAACACAGACACACTTATCTCGCGTCCGATATAAAATATGTATGAAAAAGGAAATATATAGGAATGATATAATATCATTTCTATATGATTTAAGTAACAACATGTTAGAAGTTAACCAGAAACTGATTTTAGGAAATTAGATATTTAAGGGATTTATTTTGTGTCATGAACAGGAAAATGGAAAGCAGAATAAGACACCAAAATACCAGTTTTAAAGATTAAACAAAAACAATACATACAAATACGTTTACTGGGCAGTAATACTCGTTTTGTGATAGAAATAATAATAATAATAATAATAATAAATCTTTATTTATATAGCAGTTTTCATACAACACATGCAGCTCAAAGTCATTTCATTTCAATCTTTATTTCGAACAGATTAAAAAAATAACAAATGAAAAATGTGAAAAACAGAATACCGTATTATTAAAATACAGTATTTATCCACATTCATGATCATATTTATATATTCAACAAAAAAAGTCTTCATATTAATAATCATTTTTAAAAATCATGTGTGTCCGAAAGGGAGCAGGAGGAAGCAAATGCTTATTAATTCCCACCCCTTACTTGATCAATGATTGTCCTTTAAATCATTCTGCAAGTTATTTACATTTACATTTATACATATACAATAATTCCTCATCTTCAATCACCTTTCTTCATTCTCATAGTTTTCCCAAAAAGTGTTTCTGTACATCCTTTTAAACTGAATGATGCTTGTGCTTTGTTTGAACTCCTGCTCCAAACCATTCCATGAAATCCCCCCACAGATTGTTCTACTCATACTTCTCAGAGTGTTTCTGACCTTGAGTTGTTTCAAATGTAGATTTCCTCTCAGATGATACCCACCCTCTCTGTCGACCAACAGTGTTTTTAATTTCCTAGGAAGTAGATTATGTCTTGCTCTGATGGTTCAAAATGACACATCACAAGAACTTCCCCTCAGATTATTTGTTAAGAACTTTAAAAGGTGCATGCAGCAAAATGTAACATTTGATCAGGTTAACAGACACAAGGAGGTCAAATGTGATGACACAAATAAAATAAAGAATGGTTTCTCTCTGACAGATAAGACACAAGAAAACTGAGTCGATGCAACAATATCAAATATCAAACCCCATAGAACTAAGTGAACATATAGGGTCCACAGAAATACAAATAGAAAGATTAAGACTTGTTAAATAAATTAACCAAAATAAAGGTAGGTAAATAATAAAGACTAAAAGAACATTTAAAGTGGGGGGTTGCTAATAAAAAGCTACTCTAAAAAGATGTCTGTTTAGATGGGTGATGGTCCGTACTGTGTGTACAAATGATATTACAGTGTAGATATGAAGTGTCAAAAGGAAACGTGTTTATATTAGTTTTTCACAGATGTTTACAAATAAATAAGGTACCAAATAATTTGCTGTGTGTTTTTCTGACATAGTCTCCACGTATTTCCATGTGAGAAAGTGTGTGTGTGTGTGTGTGTGTGTGTGTGTGTGTGTGTGTGTGTGTGTGTGTGTGTGTGTGTGTGTGTGTGTGTGTGTGTGTGTGTCTCACCGTAACATGGCAGCAGATGCAGAATCATTCTTTAGAAAAAGAGAAATTGAGAGCAGTCTGTGTCGAGGGCCGGAGGGTGGATAGAAGCAGGACATCATGTGGTGTGTGTACCGCCCAAAAACAGGAGTCTCACCCCTGTCACCTGCACGCACGCACGCACACACACACACAAACACACACACACACACACACACACACACACACACATACACACACTGTTTCTAGATTATTTACGGTCCCAACTCCATGCATGTGTTAAACGTTTGCTTCAGGATATTTAAATAAACGAATGTCTCTCAGTTTGACTACAGTACAGTGACCTTTCATGTGTTTTTCCATGACATCTTGGTGATGATTCAGTCATTTGTTGCACCCCGATGTGTGTACGTGTGCATGCATGCCACTAATGAAACAGAGCTTTGTTTACAGCTCGGTATAATACAAGAACTCTCTCTTATTCTACTTGTGTGTAATATATTGTAAATACCTAATTTCACAAGTCTACATTATGTCTTATGATTTGACCTGTCATTTGAAATGTTTGTGAAGAATTTGATTGAAAGTGTTCATGTTTTTTTACTTATTCTTTGATCTGTATGTGTCCTCAGGACTCAGGACTCAGATGGTGGAGAAAAAGGAAACTAACACAGCAGTAGAAGCAGAAAATGACATCTAATTGGACGGAGAGGGAAAGCTTGGATAAATCGACACCTTTATTCCCAGAAACACAACCCGACACTCTGGAAGTCCGTCCGGTTTGAGCTGGTCCTTATAGCCACTGAGAGTCGTCTCAATCCTCTGTAGGTAGGTAAACGAGTGTCACTTTGAAATATGAATGGGTCCTATTCCGCGTGAAAATAGACTTTATAATTGCAGATGAAAAATAAAAAATTTGAAACATGGCAAAGTGTTAATTCAGGAACTTACTGTATGTTAGCAGAGGGAAAAACTCAAGTTAAAAATGTCCAATGCTCGGGTTTAACTAATTTAATTTGTACAAAAATGTAAGTTTATGGTGTGATTGCTATATTACATCAGTCTTTAGTTTGTCTATATAAGTTATGTGTAGCTGCAGGTGGAAAAAGTAAGACAATTAGATGGTAGGACAAGCAGGAAGTTGAAGTATAATAATAATAATAATACAGCTTTATTTATACAGCACTTTTCATACAACACATGCAGCTGTAAAGTGCTTTACAAAATGACACATCCCAAGTTAAAAACAAACAACAAGAACTTTAAAAGGTACATGCAGCAAAATATAACATTTGATCAGGGTAACAGACACAAGGTGTGATACAAATAAAATAAAATAAAGAATGGTTTCTCTCCGACCGATAAGACACAAGACAACTGAGTCGATGCAACAATATCAAACCCCATAAAACTAAGTGAACATATAGGTTCAACAGAAATAACAAGATTAAGAACTATAAAATAAATAAAACAATATAAAGGTAGGTAAATAATAGAGACCAAAAGAACATTTAAATTGGGGGGTTGCTAATAAAAAGCTAATCTAAAAAGGTGTGTCTTTAGCAGTTGTTTCAAAATGTCCACTGAGTTGGCCCTAACCCTTCGATGCCCCCTACTCTCTTCCATAAGTGGGTCAAAAAGGACCCGTATTAGAATAATATGTGTTTTTATGCAATTTTGGTTAACAAAAATCACTTGTATAGTATTTAGTATTATATTTTGGTTCACACTAGAAATATTTTATATTTCATTTTTCACTATTTATAGTTTTAGACATTCTTTTTACATTTAAAAAAAAACGTTTTCCCATAGGAGTCCATATAAAATGCATGCGGGTCATTTTTGACCCACTTATGGAAGCTTGGGGCCGTAATACAAAAACTGCAATTTCTTAAAATTTAAAATGTGAATGGCATGATATCCAAAACATGTTTTTTGAGGAATAGCCGGAATATGAAATGATAAAAAAAGTGTAATTACAAAGATACTCTGAGAAAACCACCTCACCGGGTCCAAAAAGAGCCACTAATGGAAGCTTGGGGTCGTAATACAAAAACTACAATTTCTTAAAATGTATCAAATGTAAATTTAAAACTTGAATGGCTTGATATCTAAAACATGTTTTTTGAGGAATAGGTGGAATATGAATTGATAACATTTTTTAATTACAAAGATACTTCAAGAAAACCACCTCACCGGGTCCAAAAAGACCCACTTATGCATCGAAGGGTGGCTCTAAAGCTCTCACAATTACAGGGAAATGAATCATTTCAGTTTATAAACATGTTTGACCAGATCATGCAGCTAAATATAGAAATGTTTAAGCTCAGCTGAAGCAAAACGTTTCTGCATTCAGAGACACGAGCTGGTCATTTTTGTACCTTGGACTTATCAGACCCCATCAAGATATTTGATTTTTTGACCATTTAGCTCAACTTGAGAGCAGCAGGGTATAAGAGGATTGTATTAATCAAATCAATCACAAATTGTTCAGGAATGAAAGAAGTTGATTTCATTCCCATTTCAGTTGTGGAGTGTTTTGGAATAAAAGCAAAAGGTGAAAACAGCACACCCGATGTAACACCCGATGACGTGACATTTAAGACAGACCCTTGAAAAGTGTTTTGTCTTATTTGAGTCGAAGATGCTTTGCAGGATCTGGAGGTTTTGTCAGATCATTAAAAAAGATATATATTATTGATGAGCAGAAAGTGGGACCATCGCAGCTTCAGGGGATTCCTCCTGAGATGAGGAAGAGATTTCTCTCCTAAAGTCTGAGGGCTGTTTCCTTAGTAAGTCCGTTTGATAAGTAGAAGTTTAATTGTATCAAATGTTTTGTAAATTACAAAAGATTGTCACAACGGTCTGGCAAAAGTCACACACACTCGTAACGGCTGGAAATGTGTGTGTTCGTGTACCATCGTAAATAGATGAAAGTGAGAGTCAATTATTTAAACATTAAACCATACAACATAAATAAGCTGACAATTATATTTAATTATTGAATCTAGCAGTAACTATATATGTTGTGTTATAATACATTTTAATGTTTGTCTGGTCCTAATTATAACATACAAAACTCAAACTAAAAAAACGATTGGATCAAAAGCTTATTTGATATCTGATGGAAGAGTTTTATTGACCTAAATATAAAATTGGAGGTCTGTTAAGGTGTTAGGAAATATAAACGAACAAAACACACCTGTATTTAAGGATAAAATAACCCTTCCAAAAACCAGCACTACATCCCATACTCACAAAGTAACATCTGTTGCGTGAACCCTCACCCCAGAGTGTTCATTATCTCCCCCTAAATGTGTATACATGCGTCTTAACAAGAGTTTGTCTCCCAAGGCTGGTGTTTCTAGATCAAATCTTCTGATTGCTAAGGTTCGGGAAACCGAATATAACAGACCTGCAATAAGAGGTTTGGAAGTTTAGTTCACATACTCCTGATCCCTGTGAGGTGCAGTCGGTAGGATGAGTAAGTTAAATAAGCAGAAGATACATTGGTATAACATGTGTTGTAAAGTACAGAAAATGATCTGAAATGACACACACCAGGCTGTGGGAAGTCACACACACTCGTAACAGCAGGGAATCTGTGTGTGTGTGTGTGTGTGTGTGTGTGTGTGTGTGTGTGTGTGTGTGTGTGTGTGTGTCCGTGTTTCATCCTATAGATGAAATTCAGAGAGAGACGATTATTTAAACATACAACGACTATATATTAAAAGTGTAAATCTCCACGTGTGTGTGTGTGTGTGTGTGTGTGTGTGTGTGTGTGTGTGTGTGTGTGTGTGTGTGTGTGAGCATTCGTGTTATAAAAAGTCCACTGTGTAGTGACACAAGGAATTCAAAAGATTTGTGATGTCTTGTTTTTGCAGGACACACAGATAAAAAGGACCATGTAACAGACGATCTAATGCAACTGTATAAATGGACAGAAGTCACACACACACACACACACACACACACACACACACACACACACACACACACACACACACACACACACAGGTATGTGACATGTATTTGTTACACAAAAACGAATCACAGCAATCTAATTATAATGTCTCAAAGTACACACACACACATTTTACTTGTAGTCCGGTTTTTTGACACGTTATTACTGAAAATATAATTTGATCAGTAACAAAAGCTGATTATTTACTTACTTATTATTTATTATTTTAAGTGTTCGAGACAGACCGAAAAAAAACACAGATTCCAAACTAGGTCATTTTTCAGCCCCTGGTTATTAGAAATGTAGTTTCAAAGTTGCAATAGAGGGAAAAGATAATGGGGTTTTAAATGTAAACGTCTGACATTGTATACATTTTAAAATATATATTATATTTAGCTGGAGTTGTGGCTCCTAATATCAGCAGAGATAACTACACAATTGCTATAATGCCTTATTTATTTTTGTTGATCATGGTTACACACTTGAATATTAGAAAATAAAAGCTTTATGTGTCGGAGCTTTTCTTCTGTTATACCCACTGCTCTGTCTTTCTGCTGAAACTCAAATGAAAGCATTTCTGTTCTGTGTCCTCAGGTGCGGCTGCTGTACATTGCTCTGGTCTCTTCAGTTAAAACCAGACCATAGGTATGTATAAAATAAAATACAAATGATGCTTGTAATTATCTGTAGTATTGTTCGGAGGATGCACTAAAGCTGTGTTGCTTGTAAATACCTTTAAAGGCTTTCAACATGACTCACTGTGAATATATTTATGAAAGTAGCAGTCATTATCCAGAATTAAGAAGAAGGAGGGTTAGATGGTGACTCAGATGAAGCAGTGTCATTTTCCTGGTCATGTAATGGCTATCACAGATTTAGGAAATGTAATAGAGGGATTTGGATGTGTGTGTTGCACTGGTGTTGCTTCAACAGAACACATATTGTTAAAGCTTAAAGAAGCAGCGTGTGTCAGATATGTTATCGGTGAATATAATTAGCCAAAAATGATCAGGAGTAGTTACTGAAGGTGTGTGTGGAGGACAGGAGTGTGTGTTCTGCTTGTGTCTGGAAGGTGTGTGTTAGATGCTTCTGCAGATGTAGGAAAAGCCCTGTGTAGACCAGGAGTCGATCATTTGCATGTATACATATATACATATTTAAGAATGCTAAAGTGAGTGTGTGTGTGTGTGTGTGTGTGTGTGTGTGTGTGTGTGTGTGTGTGTGTGTGTGTGTGTGTGTGTGTGTGTGTGTGTGTGTGTGTGTGTGTGTGTGTGTGTGTGTGTGTGTGTGTGTGTGTTGATGTCCACTAAAACGGGGCTGAAATGTGCGGTTCAGCACCACAGAGGTGGACAGCGACACGTAAATATGCAGACAATTAAAACGTGTTAACTGGCTGTAAACTCTGGAAAAGTGTGTGTATAAAATACAAAATTCCTGGGAAAAAATCCAGTGTATTAAGGTAAATAATAATAAAAAAAAGAGTGGATAAAATAAGTGATAAAAGTCAAGATGTTTTTTTTATTGTGTTAACAGTTTGAGTAACGATCAGCTCCAAGGAAACATTGGTCCGAATTACTGCCACGATTTTTGTGTGTGTGTGTGTTTGTGTGCGTGCGCGTGCGTGCGTGCGTGTGTGTGTGTGTGTGTGTGTGTGTGTGTGTGTGTGTGTGTGTGTGTGTGTGTGTGTGTGTGTGTGTGTGTGTGTGTGTGTGTACCAGGAGGGGTAAATACTGTTCATGTAAACAAAACAAAAAAACCTGAATAGTTGAGATTAGTTGAAAACGTAGTTTGTGGTATGGTTGTTGCACAAAGTGGTAAAACATTTTTTTTTTGTAGCTTATTGTGCGTATTTAATACTAATAGATCCCCTCGAAAAATACAATACTAGTTTAAGGTGCGGAGGACACGGTGATAATCTATTGTGTGTTTTGCACGTTTTCTGACTGCTTTGCGTGTCAAGTGTGTTGCAGATTTAACACACACATGTAGAGATTTTCACAGGGAAAAATGTGCAAAACTAAATCCACATTTTCTCTCTTGTTTTCAGCTGTTTGGCTGCGAGGACACGACCGAGACGTGAAGCTGGACTCTTTCAAAACGTCCGACAGCAGTGTGTGCGTGTAGTGTGTGCAATGTGTGAAACTTGATTGTATTTTATGTTATTCATTTAAGCACGATTTGAGGCTACTCTCTTACAAATCAAATTGTATTTAATGGCTCTGTTACACTAGATTTAAATGCTGTGTATGTGCTGTTTTAATGTGAAAATTGTGAAAATATGCAAAAACGACTTTCCTAAGAAAGCCTTTAAATTAATAAATGTGAAATAATATTGACTTTGCAATGATGCCAAAGTATAAAATCGTTGCTTTTTTGGCAAATATGTTTTTATTGCACATAAGACTGAGATACAGCTGTTGAGAAATGCATTTAATTCCCCCCATGTTTGAGCTTGTTACACAACTTGCTTCCTCTCGGTGTCACGTTGACTTCGATGCCTCCACTTGTGTCAAAGAATGCGAGCAGCTGCACGAAGCCTGTCAGCATGTTCACACTGTTTTATACTCTTGTCCCTCTACTGAGTAAACAACATGTTTTGCTTTGTGCCATGGAGCATCGGTGTGTCAGAATTCCATGTTTAGTTTTGGAGTGTCTGTGTGTGTGAGAGGGAGACATGGCGGCAGTGGGCGTGATGTGGATCTAAAAAATGCTGTTGCAGAACGCCTTTTTGGGTCGAATTGGTTAAAAGAGAGCCCATGAGCTTGTTGGAGAAAAACGTGATTTTGCTGCAACATCCAAACATCTGTATAAGGCTTATTCATGTAAATATGTTAAAGTGTCAAATAAAGCGATGGAAATGCACGTGTCTTTCCCAATGTTTATGTAACACACACATCACATCTCAGCCTCATAAATGTAAGAAATGGGGAATATGTGCGCACTCTCGCGAGAGTCTACAAGCGAAAACTGGATTGGAGATGGTAGTTTTTCTTGTTTCGGGAACCTGTATTCGAGCATGTTACAGCAGACAAAAGCACCTTTGGACGAGTTATCTGGCGCAATACAGGTGACAAATGTGCGCTAATATGTCTCACTGCAGCACATTTCAGTCGTTATCAGCAGTATGATGCAGGCGGAATACCTAAAATAGACGAGTGACTCATGTCTAGGTGGGAGCATGCTGACTTCACAGACTGGCATCACTTTAGCCAATAAACTGTCTCCCAGGGGCGGGAGCAGGTGCACATTTCTCACCAATGAGGGCATTGTTTCATTCATAAAGTGGTGCAGGCAGTTTTTTTCCCGAAAGCGTGGGTTTGGAGGGTTTCATAATCATGACTGAAACCGACAAACCTGCTCCGCTGAGAGCCAATGGCAACCTCCGGATGGGATCTGAAGTAATGTTTGCCCAATCGCTCCTCATCCCGGTCGCCCTTTGACCCACCCAGCTTCATACAGAAAACCTAATGAATGGGGAGCGCTGTGGATAGGATTGACACGCAAACGCACCAATCCAGAGGCTGAATCATCCGACAGACAGCTGCTGCAGCGAGTGAGAGCATAAAAGGGGCGGGGCTAAAGCACCAGGTGGGCGGTGCGTTTCAAATCAGGCTAGACAAGTGTTGGGGGAGTGTGTGTGATGCTACAACCTCCTTATAAAGGGACTCTCTCACGTTGTGTCTTGGAAATTAGAGTACATTGCCTAAAATTGAGGTCTCCACACATACACATACACACACACACACACACACGCCGAGTCGCCGCTGCCATGAACTCGATGAACGTGGAGGAGAAGCTGCTCTTCTGGGTCGGCGCGCTCACCGTGGCCTCCCTGGTGGTGTGGGTCCTATACAAGCTGCTCTCAGGCTTCAGGATCTGGGTCTTGGGGAACGGGAAGCTGATCTATCCAACGCTGGGCAAATGGGCTGGTGAGTTCGGTCACATCAATTTTCACACCACGGTCACGAAGAGGGCAGTATAGACTCGACGTGCAAACACCAGAATGGGGTTATTGAGCTCAAACTTCACTTGGCACGAAGAAAAAAAGCTGCATTCTGGTGCGTTTTTGTGGCTTAATTCAAGGGGGAGGTTGGTGTTGCGTAATAAGCGCAGGTAAGCAGCTGATTGACTGGCAGCATAATGGTCCTTATTAGCTCAATTTGCTTTTTTTCTCTCTGTCACGCCAAACCCAGCTGCCAGGGGCTCCAGTAAGCGTGTTCACCCACATTTTTTGCGGGATGGGGATGCCCCACATTGGTGAGCCAGGAGCCAAATTGCGCAGGCTATACGCACTTTTTTCAGAGCTGTTTTATGTGGGTGAGCTCTCAGCCGGCGCACTACTGAACCACATTAGCCCATCCGCATGATGTAAGACAAACCCTTATGCCCAACGTTACCTACATCCCACATTAGCTTCTGACTCCTGGAAATGTGTCTCATTGGGGCAGATGGTCCAACATGTTTTAGTTTTAATCACCTGACTTTGTTTGTGATTTATATTCAGGCGGTGTTTGGTCATGCTTGTGGCGTCGCTTTCTTTCCTTGTCAGATTACCTTATCCAATTTGCCCTACATGTTGTTTGGTTACATTTCACCGGCTTTAATTGGATTTAAGCCTTTTAATGTACTTTTCCGCCGTGTTTGTTCACATAGGAGCGAGTTAATGGATGAATCTACGTGTATTTTGGTTTGGTAGTCTCATAGGAATCGTCCCTGCCATGGCTTGACCCACTTCTCCAGTCTCCTTTTTTTGGAGAAGACTGCTGCGTCTGGAGCCTCTTGCTGGGCAATTTTGGGCAAACATTTTTTGCCGAGCTCTCCTCTTTGCATCGGAACAGGTTGACAATCTCCTAAACCAGTCTACCAGGAAGATTTGAATGCTTGTTGACTTAATTTTTATGAAAACATTGATTTTTATCGACTCGCTGTGCCTTTTTAACTCCTTGTTTTTTTTTATGAATGAGTGTTTAATTGTTGTCCTGTGCGCCATAAGATGCGAAGAGACGCGTGGCGCAAAGGTAGGGTGCCTTTAGGAATTACTAATGTGCATTTCTTTTGTGATTCTGCTGAAAAATGCGGAGGAATACCGGTGCACACCGATGAGTCATGAGCTTGCTCATCGCTTCGTCATTCATTGGTCATATAGAAATCACCCCCACCCTCCTCCACTGCACCCCCGTATCTTGTCAGTGATATCTATTTTTGTAGTGACCAGAAATTGTTCCTTTTTAGTCCAGAAGAGCTCATTTTTGGTGCAGTAAAACATATTTTAGTTTGCATCAACTTAGAGTGCAGGACATGCTGTAAAACAGTTTCTTTGAAAGGAGTCTTCTATAACTAATCTTCATGTTCATTTATCCTTTTCTTAACTTGAACTTGCAAGCCACTCCCTGAAACCAGTTCTTGGCACCTGTCTGACGAGCCAACGGTTGGAGTTATGTCAGGAAGTGAGCAGTAGAGGAGGGTAGATGTTTGAGTCTGCCCTCCTTCAGCTGGTTGTACCAGCTGTGCAGGTCAGGCCCGCTCAGGGAGGGTGTGATTGGTCTTTTACGTCAAGTGGTGTGATTCTGGTCTCCACCTTTCACTCAAAGACTGAGGCACTTGTCTCAACAAGTTAAACCACCTCTAACTCTTGAATAGGCCCTTTTATTGTTCTTTATTTTAGAAAGCAACAATGGTGTCATTTGTTAAGAACTGTTGAAGTTGCTCAACAGAAACTTTATTTCAATCTGCCTATTTCTCCTTTTCAGCTTGACATTTCGAAAAAGTCTTTAAGGGTTCTTTTGATTGTGTAAGTAAACATGTAGCCAGGGGCGGACTGGCCATTGGGAATACCGGGATGCCGGTACCGAAGTGAGCTGGTCGGACAATTCACTAGCACCCCCCCCCCCCCCCCCCCCCCTGTTGACAATTGATAGCGGTACCGAGTTGGGCTGGTTGAGTTTCCTGGGCTAATTTTTAGTCCCAGTCCGCCCCTGCATGTAGCTGTACAGAATCATTTTGAATACTTACTGTAATAGTTTGACTGATAATATAACATCTAGCTTTGTATCTGCCCTTTTTCATAAAGTAAGAAGAGGATATTGACTAACCAATTAACTAACCACATTATTTCTTTCAGCCGCAGAAATGAACTGCTTTCTAGAAACATTTGTCACGTTTTAGTCCGTCACCCTCTAAGCATGTGCATTAAGTAATCCACATGCTGTTATTGCACCACAGGAGACGGCAGGTATGTCCTGGTCAGACAGGTTTGAGTCTATGCCGGTGATAGAGTTTAAGTTTGTCTAAATGATGAAGTAATGAAGCCCTTCCCTTTTTGCAAAGTCAAGTACATTTTAATTTAATGTACATTTTCTGTGTTCAGAGATTCCATGTAATCACTGCACTGTTTGCATGTTGAAGCTGCAGAGCTCCAGCACCAGAGGAGAGCAGGGATTTCTCTGGAGTTCCTCTGCTGGTCTTCCCCTTAGTGGAGGAGACTCCTAGTGGCAGAGTAGGAGCATTGCATCATGGGAGAAAGTGGCTTCCCCAGCCTCTCTGCTGCACTTTGCATCCACCTGCACTCTCCACATCCTGCCTTTCCCATGTTTGCAGCCCTTTCTCTCTTCTTTTAAAAAAACCATTTATCACAAGGATTGCAGTTTTCAACCAAAAAAGGCACATATGTATCCATAATTAATATTGTCTTTTAGAAAATGTAGGAATAGAGCAATTGCAAAGGGAGATTCCTGCACGTTAAAACATTGAGAGTTGGAGTTGACATTTCTTTTAAGACTGTTAACTTTTTCATTGTATTTTTTAAGATCTTTTTCATAAATCAGTACAGAATAATTATTGTATTATTTCCAATTGCGCATGTGTTCACTCCAATGTGTAGTAGTTCCTTATTTTCTCTTTTAACTCAACCTCCAGTATCTCTTATGAGGCAGTTAGTGTATGTTGCATTGCTTGTGCATAAAACTCATGTGATACGAGTAAATCAGACCAACGGGAGCTTTTGTGATGAGGATAGTGATGTGACATGCGGTTTAGGAGTCCTCCCTTTTTGACATCATAGTTTATTGAGAAAATGTTCCTTTTTTATTATAAGGATACAGACCTTTCTAGATACTCAAAGCGCTTTACAAATACCATACATGTAACGGTCATGTACTGTGGACAATACCCACAGAAGCAAATTCGGGTGAAGTGTCTTTCCCAAGGACACAACGGCTTTACAGACGCAGCGGCGGGTTTCGAACTGGTGTTCCCCAACGCCCCTTTGATCTGATGATCAACGCACAGCCCACTGCGCCACTCGGCTCATCTTCACACCTCGAAGTCATCAATGCTCTTTACAAGTACACATTACACACATGTCATACATTCATACATGTAACGTTCATGTACTGTGGACGGTACCCACAGGAGCCAATTCAGGTGATCAACGCACAGCCCACTGCGCCACTCTGTCCCAGTAAGAGTTTAGTTGCGTTATATTCAACTCCACTAATAGCCTACACATTTTGGCAGCAAAGTTTAACAACATTAACTACCGGCGATTATTTATGACAGGTAAATGTCAGTGTTTATTTTGTATGAATATGCGCAAGGAAAGTGAAATGTGTTTCAGCTGAGGCAGGGTCTCCACTTCATCCTTGTGAATGTGCTTCCCCTAGTTCTCTGTAAGAGATTGTTTGTGTGTGTGTGGGGTGGGCGGAGAGAGGGGAGAGAAAACGGCTGTCAATATAATGAACACGCTCTGTGACACGTGCTGAAGCCAGGGATGATGGGTAAAAATGTTAAAAGAAGTAGCAAGATCCCCTTCACTTAAACCTCTTCTCAATCCCTCCTCTCCCTCTCCCTCACCCTTCCTGCCTCTCTCTCTCTCTCTCTCCCATGCAGTTACTGTGTGTTTCTGTGTCTCATACACACATCTTTCTATTTATTTCACTCGACAGCACCATCCTCCCGATCCCGTTGTTCTCAAGTCATGTTTCTCTCACATTCTCTCTCCATTTCAATTTGTTTGCACACCAACATGTTGTCTTGACTGAATCGTATTCATTTAGCATTGGTCATGATGGCTATCATTTATGTCTTTACATTCTAATATGTTTTGTCAATGTGCAAGAAAGGACCATTTGCACTTTAGAAATCCAGCCAAACCGACATCAAATGAAGTAGTTAGATTAAGTTTCACTGACGCTAAGATATGGCTTCACTTTGTAATGTTACCTAATTGCTTTAAGGACGCACCTTAAGATTATTACATCATTGATTAACCTGCCAAAAAAAGTCCAGATGTAATTGTTTTAGAAAATGATTTCAACTTGATCTTAAGCCATATGCTTTTTCTTTTACTATAAACTTGTTCCAAGTGTCTAGCGTTAACATAAGGCACACTCTTGAAGAAAACCAGGTTATCAAGTTTGTGAACGAGTACCTGTGCAGTCTTGTTCTCTAAACACACATTACTGGACCCCCAGCATGTTTGCGATCTGTGGTTGATTGCATTCTGTGAAGTGTGGTTCGTGTTGGTTGCAGTCCAACATGCCAGAGAGGCAGGTTATTCAGTATCGAGGATTCGAGTATCTGTTGAAATGTACTTTGAGGTTTTTGTGGGACACGCTTGAGAAGAAAGTCAGGTTTGAAATTTAGGTCATTACCTAACCTCAGTAAAAAAACAAACCCATCAATCACACGAGACAAGTTGCTCAATAGATAGACATGCTGTGTGTGTGAGAGGGAGAAGGTATGCAAGGGATTTTAGAGTTTAAGGACCATTTGAGATATTTGTTTAAACTCCTTTGTTTGGTTGTAACTTAATAAGAAACCATTGATGTATAAAATGTCATCTGTTCAGAGTATTCAGCAGCTTAACAATGATTGGTACCATATTGGTACAATATAAGTGTACATATATCTGTAAACCAGAGGTGGAAGAAGTCCTCAGATATCTTACTCGAGTAAAAGTAGTGATAAAAAGTTGTAAAAATGTTGATAGTTGATTCAATAATGTGTCAATATGTAAAGCACATTTTAAGTTCTTTAAATGCTGCTGCTGGATATTTTAACCTATACATTAGTGTGTATTTATTAGTGTAATTATATTTTATACTTGCTAAACTGAATTCAAAAAGTATATAGTAAATAAAACCGATACATGTTGTGCAGTGAAAAGTACAAGATAGGCTACTGAGATGTAGTAGATTTAATAACAAATAGTAAAGTACAAGTACCTTAAAATTGTACTTCAGTGAATGTTTGTTACTTACATTCCTCCACTGCTTCTAAAGGAACTACGCATCAATGTGATCTACCAATATGAACTATTTTAAAAGTGCAGGGTTGTAATTGAGGACTGAGTGTTTGCAGGTGACTTCACTGATCCTCCAGTCGTATTCAAGATTCAAAGGTGTTAGTCATATAAGCTACAGTGTAGAAATAGCAATGAGATTATTCTGAGCTCCTCCAACAATGCAACGTGTATAAAAAAAATAGTGCAAGAAGTCTATATACATGTAAACAGAATATGTACAAGAACAGAGGAAGGACTAATGAGTGAAGTCACCTGCTGCAGGCTTTGTTAGGATACGAAAGGCCAACACAGTACAGCATGGCACTAGTTACTAATATCTCCATCCAAGTTATTGCAGTGAAGCAACTCTTGATTTTCAAACCAGTCATGTGACTCGAAGGAGAGAGGGGGAGGCGACTATTTTTTCCCTCTGTACCCAAATACAGACGCTGCTTCTATCTTGGGCAGCTCTGAAGTTCTCTTTTCCGTCTCCCTCATTTCTCCGTCTCCCCCGGCCCAATCCTGCCTTATTTTTGTCGACTTTTCTATCACCCATGTGACTCTGCTCCTCCCCCCCCTGCTATTTTCAGCAGCATGTGTTTGAATGTGGAAGGTGGGCGGATGGAGAATATGTGTTTGGGTGAGGGTGATGAGCTGTCTTTGGATCTTCATGCTGCATCCCTCCCTCCATCGTTTTTTCTTTTCTCCATCTGAGGAAGGAAGGAAGGTGGGGGGGGGGGGGACTGCTCGTTGATAGGCGAGTTTGGGGTGCGACAGATTACATAAGAGTACGTAAGGAGAGCGGGGCATACAAGGACCGCAGTCTCTCCTCACTGACAATGTTGATGTGATGGGGGGGGGGGGGGGGGGGGGGGGGGGGGTTGAATCTGACATAACTCATAGTTTTGGTTAACTGATAGTCACACCGTGCCAGTTTTCTACAACTAGTTTTAGCTTTTTCTACTCATCATCAAACCTCAATCTGGACAAGGAATAATCATTTGAACCTTCATATCCCTCAAGATGTGCAGTTCAACACCAGCTTCTCTTCCTCAAACATGTATCCATGGCAATCCATGTCAATCTAAAAAATTGTTCAATTCAGCTTTTTTTCCACTGCTCAACAAATCAGATCCTGTTTGTTTTTCCCAGCCTGCAGAGCTCATTGTGGCGTCTGCAGGCTTTAGGTGAAGGGCTGAGGATGCAGCAGGCTGGTCGTCCTGGTGATGGGGATGATGATGATGATGGGGGGGGTGGAGAGAAGAGGTCTGTTTGGTATTCAGGTGCTGCGGCAGGCAAGCAGATCCCAGACGAGGCAGTGCAGGCGCTGCTATTTTTACTTCTCCTGCTGCTTTTTTTAGACCCTCGGAATAGTGAGCAGGCAGGGGCTGCTCTACTGCTGAGGAGGGAGGAGGGAAGGGAGGGAGGAGGGAGAAAAGGCTGGGGGATGTCAATACCTCTGGTGATGTGCAGCACTAAGCGTGGCAGACATGTGGCGCCCCCGTCAGGACGCTTCAGAGCAGGCAGGGTGGAGCAGCTCTGAGGAGAAAGAACTGGGATCAGAGCGTTGGTGCTGGGAAGGAATGAGGCAACACACACACACACACACACACACCAACACACACACACACCCGCCCCTGCCTCTCTCTCCCATACAGCTAGTGTGTGTTTCTGTGTCTCTATATTTTGCTTTTTATTTCACTCTACAGCCCCATCTTCTTCAAAGCATGTTGTTCTCAAGTCAAATTTCTCACAATCTCCCTCCATTTCTGGGTGCTGGGAATGAATGAGAGGACACACACACACACACACACACACACACACACACACACACACTCCTCTTACCCAGTTTTGCAATGTAACAAACTACATTTACTCAAGTATTCGACCATTTTGACACCCTTGTCGTTGACTTGAGTATTTCCATAATGCAGTATGCTTTAATAATTGTAATCTATTACATTTTGGGTGTTAATATTGTTACTGTAAGTAATAATGCTTCTGTATTTCTACTTTTATTTTACTGTATTATTGGACACTTCACTCATTTGCCCCATCAACACGCTTTCACCCTTTGTTGTGTGTGTCTGAGCGTCAGTAGAGGTGCTCTCAGTCACGTGTTTGCTTGCGTAGATGCTTTTGTTACATTACGTGTGAGAGCGTGTGTCACAGCTGTAATGTGTTGCTAACGTGAGGGAAATTAAGTCCTGCTGGGAGCACCGGGGAGTTTGTTTGTGACTGAACTGAACAATGCTATTTCTGGACACTGTGTTCAGTGCAAGACTTTAATGGGTTTCTTTCTTTATTTTACATGTCCTCATACTCACTGTATGTAGCCTCCAGTGTAGGATTACACTACATTTCACGTGTAAAGTGTGCAGGGTAAAAACAAGTGAAGCAAGTGGCCTCATATTTATGTTTGACATATTTCAGGCTAGCTGATATTCTCCATATCCATTATTAAATGTTACTTAGAATATTTGTTGCACTGACGATGGATGAACTTTAAAGGAAATGTCTTGGGAGTCCAGAGGGGGGGTGGAGGGGTTATTCTCAAAACATACCCACCGCCCAGGTTCCAAGAGTACACAAAGTATACATTTGACATACTTCAAATGTACTATTTTTAGTAGATCAAAATATGTCGCCTCTGTTAAAATGACAGTAGTTCGAGAGCAAAGCTAGAACCTATACGTTCATTTTGAACACGTACTTTCCAACAGATGCACCTGACACTCCGAGGTGCTTTTCTTTAGGGTGTTTTTACGGTCCTGCCTGACGGGAATGTGGTCGGTGCACTGAGGCTCCTCGTTGGGTTTTATGGTGTCATTTTTATGGACAGTACTTTTCAACTGTCATTGTCATATCTTCCTCGAAGGCATTGGAGGCCTCGGTGTGATGAAATGTTCCTTCCTTTCTCCTGTTGGTACAAAATGTCTCCGAAGAGGCTGTTCTGATTTTACCCTCGACTCAAGCTACTTGTAACTCCAGTCGTCTTAATTGTCATGCTCTTAACTCTTTTAATAATCATTGTAGTCCTTCAATAGTCATCAGATAAACTCACATTTTGCCTGATTGTCACCTAAAAAGAACCGCATTTTACCGATCCTGGAAATTGTGAGAACATTTATATATATTTACAGACCATCATCCTATTTTATTGTTGCGTGATATAGATTTGACTTTGTGTAGCTCTTGAAGCAAATAAGTCTTGTTCACTTGATTATATTAGAAGAAGCTGATTTTTATGTCGAGGTGGTTGTTGTCTCCCCCCCCCCCCCTCAGCCATTTTACTTCACCGCGCTGCATCCTCCCCCCTCTCCCCCCCCCTCCTGCATCTGCAGCGAGACCCTGAGTTGGTACAGCCCGCGCCCATTGAGGCTTTTCTGCCACGGAGCGTTTCATTCTTAACATGCGGGTGGGGGGGGGGTTAAAAATAACCAGGGATTCTGCTCTCTTTTGACTTTTGACTTTGTGCCCCCCTCTTCTTCTCCCCCTCTTCATCTTCCTCTCTTCCCCTCCACCGCCATCCCTATTCTGTCTCCTTTCTCCTTCGCTCAGTCGTTCTCTTGCTTCGCACCAGTTCTATTTTTAGCCGCCCCTAGGATCCCTCCTCGCCCATCCTCCCTACCCCACTTCACCCGCCTCCTTTCTCCCGCTCAATGTTCGTCATCACTCCCTCCTCCCCCTCCTCCCTGCGTCCCCCCCTCTCATCTTGTCTCTTTTTGCTGCTCTTTGCCAGAGAATGTCCTCTACGTCTATTAATGTTTCATCAAGCCTGGCTAATAATATATTCATGATGTGTGTGCGTGTGTGTGTGTGTGTGTGTGTGTGTGTACCCCCAATCCCTCCTCACCACCTTCACCCCCTTTTTTGTCTTCCTTCTCGTCCCCTTTCCATCCTTTCTTCCTCCGTCATTTAAGAAGGAGCTGGGGTTGATTTAAAAATAGCTCAGCTTGCTTGACAAGGTGAGGATCTCTGAACACTGGAAGTACATCAGCTCCCTCTCTCGGTCTCCGCGACATTCGACCACTCTCTTGTTGTGCTTTTTTATTAAATATTTCCCTGATTTCTGCCCGAATTGATCCGTTTTTTAGGCCGTTCTCCTTCCTCTTTTTGTATAAACTGCAGATACGCTAGATTATCAGTCAGATAAACCTGATCTTGAGGATCATATCGTCTTGTCCTCACGTTGAAGTGAATCCTATACCTTTTTGTTCTGCTTTAATCAATCTTATCTCCACTTCTATACAATCTTCATCCTTTCTTTGCTTTGGGAGTTACCTCCTATCTTTGTCTTGTCTTTATATTGATATCAGCTCCATCTTCACACTCCCTATTCCTGTGTGAAAATGGACACCTTCATCCAAAACAACCATTGAGTTGTCATGTAAGAGCTTAGAAAGAGGCTTTTCCTAAGTAGCAGTTTAATTGTACTTTAAGGTGTGGCTGATAATAGATATACCGCTTGTAAGGTGTTCTTATACCCGTCTCGTCGTCACCTGTGAACAGCCCCGGGCTTAACGCCACGTCGGGACTCTGAGTTGTTGTTATTGAGAATACTTAAAGTGGTCTAACCTGATGTGTGAAGGCGTGTCGTAAGCCTGTGAACAATGAGGACCATATTTGTGAGATTCATTTTTACTGTCAAGGAGATAACGCCAGCGGTGAAAGAATGCTAAACGCTGGATGGAGAAAGTGTGTGACTGACAGTGAAATGCTGATGGTGTCATTTGACAGGTTTGGAGAACATGGATCCAAAACGCAAAGTGAAATCATAGTCTCGATAATTCATTATCAAGGATTATGAACTGTTTTTTTCAACTTTTAGGGATTTTTAAGAGCATCTACTCCCTTATTAGTTGAATAGACTCCACCTCTGACCTGCTACATACTGTATGTATGATTATTGTTAAAAAAAGAGAAACAAAACTTAACATATCTTTCTTTTCTGTCTCCAGTCGTGACGGGCGCCACTGATGGAATCGGGAAAGCCTATGCGGAGGAGGTGAGGCTCCCAGACCCTTATTTATTTAATTTCTATCAAGGCATAGCTGTGACTCACACACACACACACACACACACACACACACACACACACACACACACACACACACACACACTGTTCACTCATAGGCCACGGTAGGGGAGAGCTCTTACAGACCTATTAGTGTGGAAGAGAGTCCTCACACATATGCACTTCAACACAGGTTCTTCAACGAGAGCTCATATTGAGGTAACAAGCACACGTTGGATCTGGGCTACCCGTCCTCGTGTCGACCCAAACTGCTGTGTGTGTGTGTGCTGGCTGTAGAATGTAGTCATGTAGGGCCTTTGACTCATACTGTTACTGTTGGCACTACACTGGGTCTAGCTGCTTGTCCCGCAACGCTAGGCCGCCATTTTACGTTTTTTTTTTTTTTAAAAGCATGCTTCCATTACATTTAGCACATGCAGGTGGAGATAAATGATCAATCTAAAGACACTGAATACATTTGGATGTTCTGCACGCATTGTTCTCCCGCTGATCAAATCAAGAGTTAAATCATACTTATCACAAGTTGAGGAATAAAACTTAACTCGTACATTTTAGAGACTTGCTATGTTAAATGAAACTGACAGGACAGTGATTTCCAGGCACTGATATTCCAGATTGTCTGTCGCTTTTGCTGCCATCAGTAGTTTCAATTTACATGAAATTGTCCACCAATATATTAGAAGATGCATTCCTTACTAACGTACTGTATTTCTCGTTCCAGCTGGCTCGCCGTGGATTTGCCTTGATGTTGATCAGTCGCTCCCAGGACAAGCTGGATGACGTGGCCAGGTCACTAAGTAAGTGTTTGTTTTTTTGTTGGTCTGCACAACATCATGGAAACCCATTTGGTGTAAGAGCACAGTGAGTGGGCTGCTGAGGATGCGTGTGTGTGTGGACAGGATGTGTGTGTGTGTGTGTGTGTGTGTGTGTGTGGACGGGGTTTGTGTGTGTGTAGACGGGATGTGACGCGCAACCTCCCTCCCTGTCGACTACAGGGTTTCCAAGGCCCAGATAAGAGGGCCTCTATAGCCTTGACATAAGGATTTATAATGAAAACAAAATCGGAAAATAATCGCTGCACTGTTTAAGGAAAAAAAATCCAGGTTTGCATGAGTTTATTTTACATTGACTATGTAGTGTTGCAACAAGTGTGGATCGATTAGCTTCATATTTCAAAAACAAAGTATTTGTTTGAGTAGATTTACCCTCCAAACCTTGGCATCTCCCAAGTCGTGCCTCCATTCTGTAGAAGCGTTGTTAATTTGGAAACGTGCAGCTAACAAAGGCAGGCTGTGTCTAAGAACTCCCTCCCTTGGTATGAAGGAAGACGGGTTAAATATCCGTCTTGATTTTGTAACGGACTCATTAAATAACCTGTTCCTGAGATTTCGTAAAAAACAAAACCATGCATTCCTCATTCAGATGTAAAAGGAGCATCTGTGTTAAAGGCTACTCCAGGTTAAAACACAGTCTGAATGGTGAGTGTCCCGCCCCCCCCCCACCCCCTGTTTAAATAGTGCCCTCTCCCTGACTCGCTCTCTTTCCATCTGTCTCTGACGTCTCCCACAGCGCAATTTCCCCTGTCGTGCTTAAAGTCCACAGAGGGGGCTGATGGGTAGTCACGAGCGGGATGCATTGTGCCAAACTCTGGCACTCCTCCCTCACGATTAGTGGGGAAAAACACCCGCCCTCCTTTGCATGGAACCGCATGAACCGCCCTGTCCCACCTGTAATTCAATTAACAATGTTTTTCTCATGCAAATATGTGCATAGTTCTTTTTTAAATCACACATACCTGGCAACCCCAAAATGACACTAATTTGGAGCCTTAATATTTCATTGCCACCATGTCCAAAGCTTATTTGATCTTGTTTTTTCCTTGCTTTAACCCAAAGAGGTTGTGATTTCTAAATATAATCTGAGCCGGATATAGATTTCAGGAAGGCGACCAACCCTACCCTTTTATTTTTACTTGCATCTCTCAGGTCTCCCCTTTTTCCCCCTAGTCTAAACTCTGAATATCCACTGACACACTGCTGGTCTTTTTCAAAGCAAATCAGAGGAATTTTCATTTTATAACCCCCTCTGCCACCTATCGGCTAAATGAGTCTTTGGGCAATAAATTGTAATTGCAGCAGGCGCGTCAAACATGACGGCGGAGTTAAGGGGGGGTGGGGGGGGTTGTTGCTCGGCTGGTTTGTTGGTATGCAGTGCCCTCTTCAGTTCAAGTCTCACGGTTACTGGTTTCATGCTACATTCATTTGAAACGGGGGATTGCTCATGTCAGTCTGTGACACATGAATGAGTGTAGGGTGAACGCTAGATTAATTAACATTACTGAGTTAGTTTTATCACTAAAATTGTAAAATGTAATTGTTGCCATGCATAGCAAGGAGTGACTAAGCTTTACTGTGCTCCCCTCTCCTGGAATAGCCTTAAAAAGTCTCAGAACAAAGTAAGTGCTGCCTGTCACTGTGCATGTGTATTTGAAATATCCACACATTTGATTTTCTTTTCTTCTATGTTGGGTTGTTGTGTGTAACTTTTGAATGCTGCTCTCCAGCCAAGGTAGCCTCGTGAAAGTTGTAGTTAATCTCGGCTGGCTTTACAAGGCTAATTAATGGTTAAATGGAAAAAATATATATCGTTGTAACATTATAGTAAATGAAAATGTGTTTCTCCTTTTTCAGAGGAACAGTACAACGTGGAGACCGGGACCATCGCAGTGGACTTTGGCAGGAGTGACATCTACGAAAAGATCGAGGCGGGGCTGGCTGGATTAGAGATCGGGATTCTTGGTAAATTCTGAGTTTTTGTTTTTATCATTTTCTCTACCAAATGTTACCTTGCACCTCGAAACTTTTTATTGTTCTTCTTCAGTGAAGTTAACTTACTCCCTTAAGTCCCTTTTGTAATGCAGATATAAGAGAGCAACACTGAAGAAGGCAAACATCACTTAACGATATTTTTACATTCACTTGCCATGTGTTTTAAGCGGCACTGTGTTCACAGCAGAAGCCCCCTAGCATTAATAATAGGACGTTATTCATTTGGTTAAAGGTTGTGGTACCACTCAAAGTTTTGCACTTTGGCCTTACTTTTCTGCTTGGGTTACCTACCTTGAATTTCACTACATACTGCTTCAGCCAAGTGAAATCTTACAAACACTTATTTTGGAAACTAACAGTGGTGATATTTGCGAATTCTCTCTAAACAGTGGAGTCATTTGATCACTTTTAAACTCCTGAGATTTAGATTCTTTAATCGACTTCTTTGTCTAGTTCTGCCTGACAGAAAACCTTGACTAATTTCTGAAGTCTGGTTAAATTATTCTTACGAAAGCCACGCATTATCCGAGGATAAATACTACTTAAGAGACTTAACATAACCTCATGGTGTACGTTTTAAAGATGTCAGCTGTTGTAGTATTTCTAGACGTCTACACCCAAGACTTGACATCATACTTTTTAGTCGAACATTTTAGGAACTCTTTGTTCTTTTGTATGATGCCAAATGTGCCCTACTGGTAAGGTGTGGCTGTGTGGACTAGGGCTGTCTCGTTTGCTTTTGCTTCCACCTTGTGGTTCATTTCTGAGCTTTCTTCAGCATCCAAGTTGTTTTGGAAAAGATAGTATAACTTATTTATTTTTTGTTTTCAACAGTGAACAATGTTGGTGTTTCCTACAACTACCCCGAGTACTACCTCAATATTCCTGATCTGGACAATGTGAGTTTTAGTTTTATTGTATTACATATCATGTCAAATGGAATTAATGCTAGTAAAAAGTGCACTCTGTCCTTTTTTCAACGTGAAAAAAGCAAAAGGAATACCTTTTTTTCTTCGTCTTAAGCCTTAACATTCTAGCTACATTTAATGCTCTGAATATCCAAATAATGTGCTTCCTTTTTATATCTATTTAAGTTCTTTACTGTTTAAAGATAATCTGTGTGAGTGTTTAGCTGACTGGTGCTTTCTGTTCCAGTTCATCACAAACATGGTCAACGTCAACATAACTTCAGTCTGCCAGGTGAGTTTGTTTTCAAACGTCTCTGCATATTGCTGCTCTTCAGGAAGAATATGTTCAGTTCTGATTTCCAACTACATAATCATATGAACTCTTTTTAAAGTTTCCCATGCATATCACTTTCCTGCTCACTTTTCCCCCTTGTGTTCTCCTCTTCTTCTTCCTCCTCCTCTTCTGCTGTTTCTTCACGGTACCTGCAGTGTCTCAGTTGTTCCCAAAGCAACGGCGGACTACACCAACGCTGTCTGTGCTCGCCACCCACGCAACTCTCTCTCTGCCTGTCTCTCTCTCTCCTTATAACTTCTAGTCTTTTATTAAATAAAACTCTTTCCTCTCCTTCATGAGTTGTATCATTGTTTTTGACTGCTGATTCTGAATGAGCCTGTTGTTGTTTCCTCAGATGACCCGCCTGGTGCTGCCCAGGATGAATGAGAGGTGAGTTCAATGATGGGCCTCCATGTTCTGCGACATGACTGCAGTCAAATAGTTGTTGTTGAATGAGGGATTGTAACACAACAGCTACACAAGAAATCTCTAAATTAAACATTTTTTCCAAGAAAAGTATTTGGAAGATTACACTTTATATAAAACCAGTAAGAGAATAAGAAATCCTCTCCTAGTCCTTTCCTTCCCTGCATCTCTCCTCTCCTCCTTTGTTCACAATGCTGACAAGCTTTCAATTCACACAAAGTGCTCTTCCCACCCGATTGGCTGCGCTGCTCCCATGTGACTCCGGTCGGCCAATCGCAGCGCAGCACATTTGGTGCCGTGTGAGGCTGGAGCGTCGCTCCACTACATCACTGCAGCAACAGGCTGCCATGGCAACACACACGGCCACTACCACACTGTTTTAGTGTGTGTGTTTTGTAAGCGTGTGTGTGTGTGCTCGATTTGTATAGATGCAGGGTTTCCACTGGCATGGAAAATCTTTCTAAAAGTTTGTGTATTTGAAGAAAAAAAGACCTCTAAAAATCAGTGTATCGCAAAGCAGGAACTCCATGTACATTTGTTTGTGGCAGCTGTGTTGAAATGGAGGATTTCCCAAATATGTGCACAATTCTGACTGATGCCATCTCGTAAAGCACTCAATTTGAGTCCTTGCAATGTGCCTGTTGCAGTGCTACTCTTAGCCTTACAATAAATGAACGTCCTTGTCCTAAATCCACCTTGTTGTGTTCCTCAGGTCCAAAGGAGTCGTCCTGAACATTTCGTCTGCCAGCGGCATGTACCCCCTCGCTCTGCTCACTGTCTACTCTTCTACAAAGGTATGGAAACATCTCTGCTTCTGTCATTTATAATATGTCAGTACCATTTTTCGTTTCATGATGCCGACCCTTCCTCATGTTGCCTAATTTGAAGGCTGTGATGACAAACAACATTTTACAGACTGGTTAGTTTTTAAATGTATCCTTCTTTCGTCGTTCTGGTTGCAGGCCTTTGTGGATTTCTTCTCTCGTGGCCTTCACGAAGAGTACAGGCGTCGGGGCATCATCATCCAGGTGAGATTGAGTTTGGCCAAATGGGATTAATCTCCTCCACCTTGTTTTGTTTTTTAGCAAAAGAATAGGAAGACACTTACAGTTATTTGGCTATGTTTGAGCCTGATGGATGCCAGAAAAAGAACTGCAGTGCTTAACAAAATGGTTTCTTGCTTACTTTGAGTTACAGTAGAACAAAGCGTACCATTGTTTTTATAGAAATTGAAAACACCTGGAAAAGCATCTAAGATTTGTCCATCTGATGACCCCTGATTGAATTGCCTCACATATTTACCTCAAAAGAATCAGTTTGCTCTCAGCCAGTCCTGCCTAAAGTGTAATTCAATAAAAACACATTCATGTAGATGCATTTATACCGCAGAGGTATTTTTGAATTTGGTGTTCCACATGAGGCTTGTTTGTTCTGTTTTTAGCTCCTCTGTAGTATTCTCATGTGCCACCTGGTGGTTAAAGTGTTTACAGCAGTTTCACCTCAGCAAACCCGGAGTGTGTTCTCACCTGATAACCCAAGTCATCCCACAAACCTACACAAAATATATTATGTCATTTTAAAAGTGCCTCTTATACCACCATTGGTCCCAAATGCCCCTGGTTGAACTTTAGAGTGTGGACTCTCTCGTTTTATGTGAGCGTATCTCACACTTTCCCTTTGTCCTCATGCAGAGTGTGCTGCCCTTCTTCGTGGTGACCAAAATGACTCGCATCAAGAAGCCCACCCTGGACAAACCCACCCCCGAGCGCTATGTGCTGGCTGAGCTCGCCACTGTGGGTCTGCAGAGCCAAACCAATGGATATTTCCCTCATGCCGTCATGGTAAGAACTGGAAACCTTTATATTGAAATGCTCAACCTATCCAAGTATACATTAAGTAAACATTAATGTAGGTGCTTACTTGCACTGTATGTATTTATGTCTTGCACCATAATGCACATACGTTGGACTCGCACTTCCAAATTGACATATTGGACATATCCATAATTATCCAAATGTAAAACATGTTTATATATAAATATATATATATATACGGTTACTTTCATTTTTATTTCTTACATTTTATGTTTTATTATCCTTGTGTGAACCCTTGCTTTTTGTAGCCTGTTTCACTCTTATTGTACTTGTTGCTGTGATGAGCAACTTATCTTAGTTATTTCCAGACTTGAAACTAATCTTTCTTGCTCAGTAGTTGATTTATTCCCCATTATTTGATTGATACATTTTATTTCGAACAAAACAAATGTTGCAGTGCATAGTCATGTAAGAGAAATCAAAACAAAAAAAATGACATTTACAACAACAGCATTAACAACATAAACAGTCCCACATCTAGTGTTCGAAAAGGAGTGAGAAGAAGTATAATTTATTTAATCTCACCCCCTTGTCCCTAAATGATTTATTTATAATCTGCAGTAATTATCATTGTTGTTATTAATCTGCTTTACCTGTTGGACATACAGTGGGGAAAAAAAGTATTTAGTCAGCCACCAATTGTGCAAATTCTTCCACTTAAAAAGATGAGGCCTGTAATTTTCATCCTAGGTATACCTCAACTATGAGAGACAGAATGGGGGGAAAGAATCCAGGAAATCACATTGTAGGATTTTTAATGAATGAATTGGTAAATTCCTCTGTAAAATAAGTATTTGGTCACCTACAACAAACAAGATTTCTGGCTCTCACAGACCTGTAACTTCTTCTTTAAGAGCCTCCTCTGTCCTCCACTTGTTAACTGTATTAATGGCACCTGTTTGAACTCGTTATCAGTATAAAAGACACCTGTCCACAACCTCAAACAGTCACACTCCAAACTCCACTATGACCAAGACCAAAGAGCTGTCAAAGGACACCAGAAACAAAATTGTAGACCTGCACCAGGCTGGGAAGACTGAATCTGCAATAGGTAAGCAGCTTGGTGTGAAGAAATCAACTGTGGGAGCAATTATTAGAAAATGGAAGACATACAAGACCACTGATAATCTCCCCCGATCTGGGGCTCCACGCAAGATCTCACCCCGTGGGGTCAAAATGATCACAAGAACGGTGAGCAAAAATCCCAGAACCACACGGGGGGACCTAGTCAATGACCTGCAGAGAGCTGGGACCAAAGTAACAAAGGCTACCATCAGTAACACACTACGCCGCCAGGGGCTCAAATCCTGCAGTGCCAGACGTGTCCCCCTGCTTAAGCCAGTACACGTCCAGGACCGTCTGAAGTTTGCTAGAGAGCATTTAGATGATCCAGAAGAGGATTGGGAGAATGTCATATGGTCAGATGAAACCAAAATAGAACTTTTTGGTAAAAACTCAACTAGATGTGTTTGGAGGAGAAAGAATGCTGAGTTGCATCCAAAGAACACCATACCTACTGTGAAACATGGGGGTGGAAACATCATGCTTTGGGGCTGTTTGTCTGCAAAGGGACCAGGACGACTGATCCGTGTAAAGGAAAGAATGAATGGGGCCATGTATCGTGAGATTTTGAGTGATAACCTCCTTCCATCAGCAAGGGCATTGAAGATGAAACGTGGCTGGGTCTTTCAGCATGACAATGATCCCAAACACACCGCCCGGGCAACGAAGGAGTGGCTTCGTAAGAAGCATTTCAAGGTCCTGGAGTGGCCTAGCCAGTCTCCAGATCTCAACCCCATAGAAAATCTTTGGAGGGAGTTGAAAGTCCGTGTTGCCCAGCGACAGCCCCAAAACATCACTGCTCTAGAGGAGATCTGCATGGAGGAATGGGCCAAAATACCAGCAACAGTGTGAAAACCTTGTGAAGACTTACAGGAAACGTTTGACCTCTGTCATTGCCAACAAAGGGTATATAACAAAGTATTGAGATTAACTTTTGTTATTGACCAAATACTTATTTTCCACCATCATTTGCAAATAAATTCTTTAAAAATCAGACAATGTGATTTTCTGGATTTATTTATTTTTTCCTCATTTTCTCTCTTATAGTTGAGGTATACCTAGGATGAAAATGACAGGCCTCTCATCTTTTTAAGTGGGAGAACTTGCACAATTGGTGGCTGACTAAATACTTTTTTGCCCCACTGTATATGTACCTACATACTCACACATACACATACACATAGTCAAACACCGTCCCCATACCTGTACCTGGAGAAAATAATTTCTCTATTTCCTCTTGACCTGGTTAATGTCTGGACTTCGCTTTAGCTCCACATTCACACTGTTCCATAGTCTCACTCCACAGGCTGAGATACCAAATGTTCTTCTGGTTCCCCATTAGCACTTTAATGTAAAATATATTCAGTTGAAATGCATTTCTAGTGTACATCCAGGATGCTGATCTTAATAAAACAATTAATATAACACAACAACTTAATAAAAGTTGTTAATACTGTGAAATATTTGACATACAGTAGAAGCATTGCTATGCCTTCGATTTGTGGTGGTGCGAATGACCAAACCTTGAACCTATTATGTATAACTTGCTTAACCCTCCTATTGTCTTCGTGTTCCCTCCCTTACTTTGGTGTTCGCTGTCAAATTTGACCGGTCCTGTTTTAACTGCTATTACATTAACACAAAGACCATTAATCATCACCAAATTTAACACTATTTCAAACTGTAAATATTGTATCAGACTACTGGTATACATGAACAAATGCAGTAAATATACAAAGATAGACATGGTGTGTGTGTGTGTGTGGGGTTAAACATTTGTATAATTGAGATAAAACCTACATTTTCCAATATTTCCTGTAAAAGGTTTTCATTAATGTTTTTGTTTCCATTTAAAGAGGACATCCTGAAAGCTGTAGTTTAAACCACAATCCTTTTTTATGTTTCCTTCCTCCCAGGGCTGGCTGACCACCAAGCTGGTGCCGATCGACCTGGTCATCTTCTTTGGAGCAAGGATGAACCGTCTGCAGCGCACCGGGTACCTGAACAGGAGGAAGATGAGGGAGCTGAAGAACGGAGACGCTCTGAAGAACGGAGACGCTCTGAAGAACGATTAGGAGGACGGCTGATGAATCTGTGGACGCCACTCTATGCTGACCCGGTGCAGCGTTAAAGGAGACATTGTGATTTTTGGATCTGTATGGTGAATCCTCCAGGGTTGCCTGAGTTTCACATGTGTGCCTTCAGTAAAATGTGCTCGGCAAAGACTTTGCGTTTGAACGGTAAACTGTTCCCTGATGTTGTTTTGTCTAAAGAGAAATGGTCAAGGAAGGCAGAAGTTAAAATGTAATGCTGCTCTTGGCAAAGGAGATGAATCCATATTGTCAATGACACTAATGGTGAACATAATTCAACCAAACATTAATGAGGGATTTGTTAACCCTGCTGTTGTAAGCAGTGTAACATGGTGGCGGGCATCTTTTTATATGTATGTATAATTATTTATTTCATATTTGTATGAACGCATGAGCCAAACTCAGACCTTTTTTAGAGTTCATCTTTCAACCTTGTCCTGTTTACAATTCATTTAAAGATGGCCACATCTGCGTTCTTTCAGTTCTCTTGCAATACTGAACTGCTGTCACCATGCATCGGCTCTTTCATAATATTGCGTGTTTGCATTATATTTAAAATGTTGCTTTTGTGGTGGGTTGCTGTCACACCAATGTTTCACTTGCTCTAAACCAAAGTCTTTCACAATAACTGCGGCATTAATCCGAAGTGCCTTTTCTTATGACGTAAATGCTGAAAATGGTCAAATTTAATGAGAGGGTGTTGAATGGTTAAAATGTATTATTATGAAAGGTTCTAATTCAACTGGTATGATGTCTATGTGAACTAAACAGTTGCTCAGTTTTGTGCCTTTTTAATTGAAATGTAAACCTTTAGCCAAAGAAGGAAAACCTCTTAACCGACTCAGTGTAGAGCAAATATCCTTCCAGTTGAAGTAAAACCTAAAGTGTGAATGTTTTACATCATTGGCTACAGTCTGGTTCACATACTAAGACATGTTTGCTTCAGAAACAGGACGACTGCGCCGCTTTACTCAGTTGATTTGTGTGTAAGTGAAAACCCCGTATGAATTGGTCTGACCATTGCCTTAACTAAGCGGTTATGTGAATGCTTTTCCTTTTTGTAACAAGTCTTTTAATATGCTTCTAAATAAAACATCATTGAATTTCTACATGTAAAGTGCAGTGGCAACTAATGTTTTCTACTGTTTGTTAATAAAAGCTCTGACACAAAGCAAAGGGTTGTGTATTTGTTATTTTGACAAGGAATGGCAAAGAAAATGTGAAACTTTTTGGTAAGTGATCTATTGCAAGGTCTCAACGCTTCCTCTTGATCACCTTATTGCACTTGTGTCAAACTCAAGGCCCGGGGGCCAAATCAGGCCCTTGGTGGATTTAATTTCGGCCCGCAGGATAATTTCTAATTACTATTAGATCTGGCCCGCCGGTATATTGCACGCACACCTTCACTCCATCCTGAGGGTCTCCTCAGCTCAGAGCCTGAGCCCAAACATTGATGAACTTGCACCCAAGATGAGATGTCAAGTATCTGCTTGAACTAGCATCACAGAGCAGCAACCTGAGTTTAATGGATGTTTCCTTCTGCACTTTTTTTCTTGCGACAACAGGGCATGTTTGGTTTTTTCTTTCAGGGAAATAGTTTTTTTGAAGCTGTTGTTGGCCTGTGGAAAAATGTAATCATAAGAAATGACTTGGGGAAAAGCTGCAGATAGAGCCATAAGAAATGAATGCAACTGATTATTTAATGTTTAATATTGTTTCTTTAGGCAATAATTTAAGCTTTGTTAGTTCCAGGTTTAATATGTGTAATAAGTTCATTTCAATAAGTTCTGCAATAAACATTGAACCAGTCCGGCCCTCGACTAGTACCCATTTTTTTACTTTGGCCCACTGTGTATTTGAGTTTGACACCCCTGCTTTATTGGATAAGATAAACCTTTATTGACACTTGAAGGAAAATTCAGGAGTTTAAGCAGGAACTGAAATAAGGGTGAAAAACAGGAAAGGACAGACATGTAAGAAATACAAATCATGAATAGAGAAGTCCTTTATATTACATGTGAAAAAAACAAAGAAGTTGCTTCTCTTTGATAGATATTCAGAAATCGTTAAAAACCTATTTTGACATTTGAAAATGTTTGGTTTTATAAAATGGATAATACTTTTTAGACACTAAAAATTATGAATATTAGTAGAATCAAGCAATGAACAAAAACAAATTATATTTAATGCGTAAAAGATGATCAGCAATATCTAAAACTACTTTCAAATGTTGATAAACAAAAGGCGATATCTTTATAATACATGTTTGTCTAGTTTGATAAATCCCTGGCTCGGTTGTTCTATTTAATTAGCTTACTTCTCCCCTTATACACAAAAAACATGTTATTTTGCTCAAATAAATGAGAGAAAGAATAAAATAAAAATGTAGCGGAACCTTACTACGCCTCTCTGTTCCGGGTAGGATTTATTTTTTTGTAACACAGTTAAATGGCTGCTTTCAACTGACGTCCTAGCTCATGTGGAGCTTCTCTTCTCTTTTTAGGCTTTAGTGTTGCTTTTAGCAGCCTTTCTGGTAAGCAGTTTAAAGATTTGTTTCAACACAAGTTAGCCGGATATTAGTTTTTCATTCTGAAATGCACAAAGTGTTTATTTTAATAACTATAATCGGGTTTAGCTAACTAGCATGTTTCTCTTAACCTACCAGTCAGACTAGCTATTAGCTTCACTAATTAGCGATAAAGTCATGGTATACATTTTGTTTATAGTTACACCATCTCTGCATAATCTCTCAGGTTTAATACCAAGTACATTTTCATATACAACGAACTTGCTTTGTAATCTTGATGCACGATCATATTCACAGTAGGAGAAAAAAGTAGCCTACTAAAAAAGTTAGAAATCTTCAAAAAATGTAAAATAAAATGTGTAATATATACATTTCAGTTTTTAAATGAGAAAATACCTGGCCAGTATTTGAAACAATTCATTTTGAAACATACCAAATGAATAAACAAGACACTTCAGAACATTCAAAAGCAATCAATAAGTCATAGTATTTTGCCTCTAGTAAATCTTTTGCTGAACCTGTTGCTAGTCAAGTGAACATTCCTTTTCAGTAGCATGTATAATGTTCATAATCTAGCAAAAAGTCTTAGTTTGATCAGCAGATATTGGGGAGGTTGTTGTAAAAAAAAATAAACAACAACATCAAGACGAAAAGCAGATCCATAAAACTACATCAAAGATTGTGCAGTCAAATACCGAATAAAGGGAAATAAGACTAATGAACGCCATTATAAAACATAGAGTTTCAATACCTAAAATACTTGAGTTAGCAATTCAAAACATTACAACACGATATACTCCTTTATTTCCTCACGAAGCTTTGGGTTTTGTATTATGTGTTTAGGTTGCTTTGGACAAATCTTGCACAGTACAGGTGTCCATATCTCTGGCTCATGGAGAATTTGTTTCCATGTTGAGGAAATCTTGTCTGTCACTCCCCAGATGTGATTTGATGTCGGATAAACGTCAGCGTGCCAGAGTCCAGGGCTCCTGGGCCAAACAAGCGCCGAAACCCTCTGCTCCAAAGGGTAAGTTAAGAGTTGATGTATATATTCTGTTTGTAGTATATGTGACTCCCTCTGTCTGCTCCTGCCTGAATGAGAATATCAATATATATTTAATGCTGTCTTTACAGGTCTCACTAAAAAATCTATTAGAAAGCTGCAGCTGATTCAGAACACCGCTGCTCGAGTCCTTACCAACACTAAGAAAGTGGATCACATCGCTCCTGCTCTGAAGTCTTTACTCTGGCTTCCTGTGTGTCAAATAATAGATTTCAAAATACTGCTGCTGGTTTATAAAGCATTGAATGGTTTAGGCCCAAAACAAATTTCTGACCTCCTGCTAAATGATGAACCATCCAGATCTCTCAGGTCCTCAGGGACGGGTCAGCTTTCTGTCCCCAGAGTCAGAACTAAACATGGAGAAGCAACGTTCAGTTACTATGCTCCAGATATCTGGAACAAACTCCCAGAAACCTGCAGGTCCGCTGCAACTCTGACTACTTTTAAATCCAGGCTGAAGACGTTTCTTTTTGCCGCTGCTTTTAATTGATATATTCATATCTCACACTGCACTGTAACTTTTATTCATGTACCCGTGTTATTATTTTTGTATTATCTTTGCTTTTAAATGAGTGTTTTGAAATTCCATTTTATAATATGTTTCTTAATGTCTTTCATTTTTGTAAAGCACTTTGAATCGCCTTGTGTTGAAAGGTACTGTATGAATAAACTTGCCTCGCCTTGCCTTACTTCTTCAAGACCTGGATGCTGGATTTTCAGCCCATCTACCTGGCTGGTATGGAGCGACATCTTCTTATATTTTGTTTTTTTCTAGTTGCAGTTCAGAACAACCAACAGCCCAAACATGAAAACCCAGCCCCTACTTCTTGGGGTTGTGGGCCCCAGAAAACACCTAATACTTTTGAGTTTCATCAGCCCTCCCAGGTAGATGGCAAACACAAAAGTCACCTTTGAATTTTTGGCCCAAATTGGTCATTTCAGTCTATTAGAACGTTTTTCAACAAAGTGCTTAATCTGTCTCTGTTCTGTCTCTTCTATCACAGCCAGTGAGAGCTGTCCCACCAGAGAAGGTGATAGAGTAAGTATTTGTATACAACCAAATCAAATGTGTTTCTGTCTCTTTCCTACTAATGTTTTTAGTACACCATGCACATGTTGGCTAACACTCATCATTTTGTATTTGACAGGCAGGCAGGTATTCATGAGATCAGCGATGGACCATCAGGAGTGTCCATGTGAGTACAGTGTATTTTTATAGTTAAAACATCCTTTAAATCCAATGAAAAAGAGGTGAATAGCAGTGTGATGAATGATATACATCTGTGATTGAGTTTTAAGTCCACTAGATGGCAGTAATCCCTTAAGAGAAGATGGTTAAAGCTCTTGTGAATGTCATGCCTTCTGCCTCTCCACACATGAAAGAGGGCTATGTTTTTTAAAAGTCTGAATAACATGTGCTTTACATATGGCCTACTGAACAACATTTGATTTACTTTGAGACATCGAGCTTCTGCTTTTATTAAGATTTAAATACATAACGCCACCAAAAGAGGAAGGAAGCTTCATGGATATACAGTAGGAACCTCTCAGTTAATAATCTGTAATACATTTGATGACCGTGGCCCTGATTGATCACGTTTTGAGAGAAGAGTTTGTAAAAAAGGAGAACACGTACATTTTACAACTAAACAGAAACATAACGAAAACTACATGAATCACTCTGACAACTATCTTAAACTGAACTAAACCTTTTTTTTAAACGAATATAACCTTGATATCAGGACTAGGGATTTCTGATTGTGCCCTTTACCCACCACGGTCTCCCATTATCGACTTTCCTGCACAAACACTAAATAGACAGTCAAAGTCAACTTTATGGTCAATCTTTCAGTTTGTGTGTACAGACAGAGAGATCGAAATACCGTTTCCCACAATCCCGAATCCAAAAATACAAATATATATAAAAATATGTATACATACACAATCAACAGACACATTTATACATATGGACACATTAAAGGTGGGTAAGTTTGAGAAACCGGCTCGAGATACACTTTTTGTTATATTCCATGGAATGCTCTTAACATCCCGATAGCAATGAATATCTGAAGTGCTTTGACAACAAATCCATAAAAAAATCTCCTCTGTGGAAACCGTGGTGCTGTAAAAAGCACGACCAATCATCTGAGCCGGCCCGGCTAAAATAACTGGATGGCCTACCTGCCTGTCAGCCTTCCATCTGTGCTCAAACTTATCTCGTGCCCTCATTGGTCATGTGTGTGTTGGAGGAGGGGCTCTGTAAGGAAGTGGCAGATTTCTTCCGGCGTTGTATTTTCAAATTCTAGTGCACTCGAGACGGTTTCTCCAAAATGACCTACCCCACCTTTAAGATAAAAGCACAACAATCAATACATACAAAAATAACAGTAACTTCAATATCTTTGGGAAATGTACATCAGTGCAAGACTGTCCATAGCAGAGTGTGCTACCTTCTGCTTACTCACATAACTTTTTTGGGTACTTAGCCTAAGTGTCATGGTGTTTCCCTCCGTCCAGACTGCGGCTGCTGCCCGGGTTTCTTCCCCCAGAGGAGGCAGACTGGATGTTCAGTAAACTGCTGGCAGAGCTGCCCTGGTCCCAGAAGACCAACTACAGACAGGGTGGGTACAGATAAGGATGAGTAGTAGTGTGTCGGGGGGGAATGAGACACTGTGATGCACCCTCAGTGTAAACAGGGTTCCCCACTGCAGCTGGTGTCCTGTTGGGTTCTAGTTTATTTCAGTGCTGCTCGGCAATAGATCAACATTATATCGTGTTAGATTTTGGATGTCGTAATGAGTGTTGTTTTCTCCTGGTTTTAAAGGGCTGCTGTAGACTAAGAGAATGTCATTTGTATTATTTGTCTTTACCCCCAAAGTCTTTATATCCACATTTCTGAAGATCTTATTGAAACTCTCATTGTGTCACTATTTGATGAAAACACCTCCAGTAAACCGCACAGAATTATGAGATTCGAGTCAGAATTTTGCTATTTTCAGTGTCATAAGTGGCCCTAATCCTCTTCCATTAGAACATTTCAATATTGATCTTAAAGGTGGGGTAGGTACGTTTGAGAAACCGGCTCGAGATACACTTGTTGTTATATTCCATGGAATGCTCTTAACATCCCGATAGCAATGAATATCTGAAGTGCTTTGACAAAAAATCCATAATAAAATATCATCAGTGGAAGCCGTGGCGCTGTAAAAAGCACGACCAATCATCTGAGCCAGCCCGGCTAAATTAACTGGATGGCCTACCTGCCTGTCAGCCTTCCATCTGTGCACAAACGTATCTCGTGCCCTCATTGGTCATGTGCGTGTTCGTGTGTGTTGGAGGAGGGGCTCTGTAAGGAAGTGGCAGATTTCTTCCGGCTGTGTATTTTCAAATTCTAGTCACTCGAGACGCTTTCTCCAAAATGACCTACCCCACCTTTAAGGTATTTGGTAAATAATAGCGTGATATTTGATATTTAAACTATTCCTCTTACTTATGTTTGAGACTTTTTTAGATGTATTGAAGAAGATCAGAAAGCTACATACCCTCTACATTTTATAAAATATGTTACAACTGGATTTGTTTAGTGATAGTTTATTGTTTATCCAAATCTGTGATATTGACAACAACTGCAGACTCTTTGCACGTGTCTTAGTTGTTCAATGGCTTCCTTTCTCAAAACAGTTGGCCTTTTCCCTTTAAAAGGAAAGAATATCTCTCACTTTGTACCCAGACAGACTATTTACAGTGATAGTTGATCAGCAGCCAGACTTTTCCTCAGTCAGACGTCCTCTTTCCCTCAGCTGGCTGTCGTCCATCTTGTGTGTTTCTCTGCGATAGCGCCTTCGCAGACAAACAGCACGATAAAGAGCGAGATAATCTCCGAACACATCATAAAGTTGAGTAATCTCAATCCATCACTCCTGGGACTTTGTCAACAGAGTCCATGTGATGTTTGGGTTAAAGAAGAAGTGGAAAAAGGATGTTAACCCCCTCACCCGTTAACTCTCCTACGTCCTCTGTCACTTATCGTGATTTGTTGAAAGACCTCTTGACTTTGTTTTTCCGACCGTTACTCACGACTCCAAATTGGATCCTTTGATTGAGTTTTGCTAATCTCTTCCCCTGATGGCATCTTGTAATGGAAAGAGTACCGCTTTTGAAAATGGACAAATGATCACACGCGGTATTAGCTCTGAATAATTCAGTGCCATAAAAAGTAATGGCTGTTTGAAGCAGTTTGTTTTGGTAGCACTGTGTTAGCGTACCAGAGAGCCGGCCAAAATACACTCATGGCAGAAGCTTGCTTCCTGGAGAAAGAGAGAACAACTGAGGAAGACAAACAGAGAGAAACTGAAGCTTTCCTTGGGTTAGAAATATATTCTGGTGCAGATGATGGTTGTATATGGAAGCCCATTTCCGCCCCTTAAAAAAATTAAAATCCCCGTGAAAAGTCATAATTATGAGATAAGAAAGTCGAAACAATGAGAGTCATAATTATGAGATAAGAAGTGCGCATGCGCTGCAGTGGCGCTGTCTTCAAAGGTCATCACCTTGCTGCTTTCCACCATGCAAACGGCATCTAGTCCTAAATAAGGTAACTTTTACAGGTGACTTTTGTAAATGTTAGATGTTACATATAGCCTATATTGCAGCTAAACTACAACAGTGCAGTTCATATAGCTTTGACATTACCTGTTATGAACTATAATATATATGCCTGTAGTTTTGTGGTAACATTCACAACACTAATGACAATAGTGTAGGCATACTGCTGCTGTGAGTTGCTGTTGCTGTGAGTTGCTAGCCTAACTCTCACCTGTGAACGTTACCACAAAACTATAGGCATATATATTATATATATATATATTTTTTTATCTCATAATTATGACTTTTCATGGGGATTTTATTTTTTTCAAGTGGCGGAAATGGGCTTCCATAGTTGTACACGTGTGTTACTGCCGGAAAGGAATACATTCAGAAGCAACTTTGTCAGCTTTTGCCCTACTTATAGTTGACATTCGGCAAAAACAAGATGTAGCAAGGAAAACAAATGGCTCCTTTTGAAGTTGAAATGCCTTGACCCAATTTCTGATGCAATATAGAGATGGATTGGACAAAAAGTGTCCACAGCTGCCGTTCTCTTTGAGGCAGACCATTTTCAAAGTGTATTTAAGGCTTTCAGTTGACTTTTTGACTTTTAAACGATAAGAGTGTCACGTTCATGGGCTGCGAAGTCAAATGCAATGATAACAACTTCACCAAATGTCAATAACATCAAATAAATGATTTACGGAAAGACCAGACAAAATCACGCTCTTATATTTATCAGTGGGTCATCTGCTGAAAGTGTAAAGTGTAAATTATTTGGCATACACCTCAGACTGCTTCAGAGTACAGACAGCAGGGAAGTAATTGGCACAACTTCATAACAATTGCACCAAACGCTGTAAAAAGAAAGCCCAAAACATTGTTAGTATTTTTATGCATAGATACACGCTGCACTCTGTTGATGTTATTCATTGTATGTACTTCAAATGGTGTGTCAGTTTCCCTTTCTCATTGTCGAGGATGCATGCCTCTTGTGTAAGACAGAAAAGCACAAGCATTTCATTGTATTTAAATACACACGACAGTGTTTCCCCTATATACAAATAGTGTCGGCGCAGATAGCTAAATCTTGAGACATTGCCACTCTATGTACTGGCAGGTCCGATTTTTGGCACAGGGGACATAGGCGGTCGCCTAGGGCGCCAGATCTGGGGAGCGCTGCGCTGGTAGCTGTGGTAGGGGAAAAAACATTTTTGAACGTTGGCGCTCGTCCTAATTTTCGGCCTTGATGTAACAATATTCATAATGAAGTAAATGTAACAGCCTTTTCACCCCGGTTACACTTTTCATTTGCCCTGTACGATGGGCGGTGTAAGTGATGAAAGTGGGGGATGTTGGCTTATCAGGTGCCCGCAGCTCACAGCCAAAGTGCGAGCGTGGGAGCGAGAGAGCAAGAGCAAGAGAGAGAGAGAGAGGGCACACCGGATATAAGAAGTAGATGTTTCTACAACCAGGGTGGAGGAGAGCTCTCCTGTCAGACTGAGAGGCTCAGTGAGGTTAAGGACTCTCTGAGTGTTTAGATAGTTAATTTTAGTCTAAGTTATCTCAGTGGGTCTCAAACGTTTTGACCACAAATTATGTAAACACAAAAAAATAAAACAGGTTTTAAATCATTCCAATGTATACTATAGGATAGTAAACCAAAAATATCGTTTAAGGTTGTAGAGATACACAAATATGCACGAATAAATAAATGTTAACTAGGTAAAATAAGATATGAATGAACAACAAAAATAAAATAAGCTACATTTATTTGTTATTGGCTATGGTAGGTTATTGGTTATGTTCATATACTTATTTGATTATTAAAATGTAAACTGATCTTTTTCATATGGGTGTTTTTAGAGTTGTGCTTCCTAGATCAGGTCTCTAGCAATTGTGTGCTCAAAGTGCACCAGATTGAAGCATTTGACTTTAATACCCCCGAACCCCCCTAGAGGAGGTGATGTCCACCCCCCAATTAAAACATGTTCATACAATACTGAATACATTTGAAGCCATTTTGACGTATACTACCTATGTCAATAAGTTTCTGTTTTTGTAGTGTATTTGTCTTTTGTAAAGATTTTTCATTTATTCTTTATATATAAAATCTCGCCTAGGGCAGCAAATTGTCTAGAACCGGCCCTGGTACTAGGCCTCAAGAGCCTTTCTTGTGCTGGAAGACACATAGAAACAAATTGGCGGGGCGCACTTCGCACGCGCACACACTAAAAAATTCCGTGCTCACGTTATGCTGGGCCCACGTGCCTTAGCACCGCTGCTATGACTCCATCCTAGGGGAAACACTGCATGACAATGAAGTTGGAACTTAACATGCATACCACCTGCTAGTCCTTTTGTAAATTCATCAGTAGATACATTTCAACCATTTTAATCTTGAGATATCACCTTTAAGAGAAGATGACTTTAATGTCAAGCAATGATACTTTTGAGTACTGACTAAAATGTGTGTGTGTGTGTGTGTGTTGTTCCAGGTGAGGGGTACGAGGAGCCCAGGCTGACCTGCTGGTTCGGAGAGTTGCCGTACACGTACGCTCGCTCCACCATGGACGCTAACACACAGGTAGGATGAACTAATTTCACCTCCAAGGCTCCAAAACAAGCATTCATTTAATTATTCATTTTATTTTTTTATTTCTTCACTTTTTCGACTGTCTTTTTAATCACCTTTTTCGACAGTTCTGGACTTGTCGTTTTTTTACACTTTTTTCGACAGTTCCGGACTGGTCGTTTTTTTTTCTATTTTTCAGACTGTCGTTTTTTTCACTTTTTTCTACTGTCATATTTTTCACTTTTTTTGACAGTTCCGGACTTGTCGTTTTTTTTTTTTTTTACATTTTTCGATTGTCGTTTTCTTCCCTTTTTTCGACCGTCGTTTTTTTCACTTTTTTCGACAGTTCCGGCATAATTATTTTTTCCTTGTTTGGTTTTTTATTCTCTAATGTCATTTTTTTCACTGTATTTTTAATTTTATTTGTTAGTTTATTTTCATTATTTCCCTCTTTTTCCTTCTAAATTATCTTCTGAACTGTCTTGTATTTCCCTTCTCCCCCCCCTCAGTGGCACCCCTTGCTGTTGACGCTGCGCGGCGCCGTGCAGCAGGCGAGCGGCTGCAGCTTCAACTCTCTGCTCTGTAACTTGTATCGGAACTGCCACGACAGCATCGGCTGGCACAGTGACGACGAGGCCTCGCTTGGCAACAAGCCCACCATCGCCTCTCTCAGTCTGGGTGACACGCGAGTGTTCAGCCTCCGCAAACAGCCTGCACCGGTGAGATGATGGCAGACTGACAACAATGGTGTCCATTCTTACTCTAGGACTAAGAAGTAGTTGTTGTTTTGTTTTGCTTCTGAACACTGAAAGTCTTGGAATACTTTAACTATGCTGCTCTCACACTTCCTTGTATGATTGTTCGGTGTTTTCCTCATCTAACTACCAGTATTCATTAACGAGGTCTCATATAATACTCCAGGACTCTCTTGAAAAATAGATTTTTAATCTCAATGAGACCTGTCCTGGTTAAATATAGGTAAAATAAAAATAACGAATACTAGTGTTTGGCATTGTAAATCCTGCTGACACTCTTTTTGACCTTTTGCTGTTTGTAGAGTTAGTATAGTGGTAACACTTTACTTATAGACAAAGAGAGTATCCACTGCTTCTACTGCGTGCTATAACTGTTGTGCAAAGCTTTTAAAAAACAAAATAAATGACCAAGGGTTACAGAGTGTAAAACAGCTTCCAATGTGAGGTACTGAAAAAACTGGACACACAAAGAAAGGCTTAAGACAGGTATTGTGTTTACACTCAGCGCAGGATTTATATTCCTGTGTTTAAAAGTTGTCTGTTATTTTTAGAGTTAAAGTATACACTTCTCAGGAGACAGGCTTTCTTTAGTCGAGATGTAGAAGAGTTGTAGTAACATTTAGTTGTGAGGATGAGACTTCAAATGAGCTGTTTGTTCGTCCTTTGTGCATTACCATGTGTTTTTAGCAATGGGACCGTACATTGTACCAAAATGTGTGTGTTAATAAACTCTTGATGTTTCATGTGTTAGGAGGAGAATGGTGACTACACCTATGTGGAGAGGATTCGGGTTCCTCTGAGTCACGGGACGCTGCTGCTGATGGACGAAGCCACACAAGATGATTGGCAGGTAGGCTCCACCAATCAAATGCAAGGGCCAATACAGGCAAAATGGCCTCTTATAGAAGCCACTGGACACGGGGGTGGATCAGAATAGAAGACCTCTTTAAAAGGGGTGTAACTTGTTTTGTTGGGTTTTTTTCCGCTTGCTTTTTCTTTTTCAACTTTCAACTTCTCGATAGATAGATAGAATTGAAGGGATGAAGCCCTCTTTAATGGTCGCACATGCAGAGCACACAGCACACACAGTGAAATGTGTTCTCTGCTTTTAACCCATCCTAGTACCAGGACTCTAGTACCTACTGTATATGTTGCTAAAAGGAAAGATAATGAAAATGGTATTTCTCCTATGATGGTTTTTAGTATGCCAAAAATATGAACACAAATATGCAGTTGTCAAAATGTTTTGCAGAACTTTTATTTTTGGTCTTACACACCACATAGACAGGTTCTAAACATCTAGATTGTTGGCAAAAAAGACTTTCCTATTGACCACGATAGAATCCCTAGTAAATAATAACAACAACATTTAACTTTGGAAAGTTAATTATTTATTTAAGTAACACTTTTATCTTCTTTGCTGAACAGAGATAAATGTTAGACTAAAAAAAGTAAATTTACATTATCTCGTGTAACTTTAGAGATTTACAGATTCAACAGTCGTCCCTGAAAGGTCGTGTGTGTGTGTGTGTGTGTGTGTGTGTGTGTGTGTGTGTGTGTGTGTGTGTGTGTGTGTGTGTGTGTGTGTGTGTGTGTGTGTGTGTGTGTGTGTGTGTGTGTGTGTGTGTGTGTGTGTGTGTGTGTGTGTGTGTGTGTGTGTGTGTGTGTGTGTGTGTGTGTGTGTGTGTGTGTGTGTGTGTGTGTGTGTGTGTGTGTGTGTGTGTGTGTGTGTGTGTGTGTGTGTGTGTGTGTGTGTGTGTGTGTGTGTGTGTGTGTGTGTGTGTGTGTGTGTGTGTGTGTGATCGATCGAGTGCATTGCCTTAACACATGTGAGAGAGTAGACCTGTGTTTACGGCTCTCGTGTTCCTCCTCTGAACGACAGGCAGAAAGATGGATGAAGCAAGTAGAACAGAGCTTCAGCATGATGACATTTGTTTTACAATCAGACATAGCTGCCAGGTTGATAAGAGTGCATGAAGGGAAAAGTCTTTCTGTGTTACAGAGAGCACGAGAGAGTAGCTGGTTTCTGTTGAAAATAAAATCATTGGAGTTGATGGTGACACTTAGTTATATTATATAGATTTAATTTAATATTGATTTTGTGTTTTCACCGTTTAAAAGATTAGATGAAGGCTCCTATACTACTGTGACATTTTCACATGCTTTAATAATGTATTCTCACACTGCCTTTGCGGACTGTTCACATGCACAGAAACCTATAGAACACAATTGAGGGAAGGGAAAACCCCCAAAAGCATAATCGCGCCTCAAAAAACACCACCAGAACAAAAATAAAAACATTATGTGTCTCTCAGTTTCACATTACCCACATTCTACGTTTAAAAAAAAAAAATTAATTTAAAAGAATACTACAAGAAACGTGATCATAGTTTTGACTTTCTATATTTGAGACAATCCTTTATCAATATGTTGTGTTAAAATCTAGCTGGTCACGCCAACAATTAAGCGAAAACAGAAAGCAGTTTGGCTGCACCATGTAGGAAACCAGAGACCTTATCACAGAGGTTAGGGGTCAATATCCAGCCGGCGGGAAATCGCTGCGTGTCTTCAGCTCCCTCTTGTCCCTGGCTTTCCTGTTTATCTCCAAGCTCTAATGAGATAATAAAGTCAATGCTGAAAAAGAAACTTAAGAAAAAAGGAGTAAGATGGTAAAAAGGGAACAAGGGGGACTAAATAAAGGGAAAACTACAGAGACCGTGAAAGAGGTTGGAGCTTTCAAATCAAAAAGGGAGAAGGTCACAGGTGTTTTATGGCGACACCTCCAAAGAAACAAAGGTTTCATCTCTCCTTTCAAGATCCGGCCAGAGAAAGAAGATCACGTCCATTAATTCTTCCTCTGACACAGCAGCCCTGCTCTGCCTAATAAAAGCTCCTGGAGAGGGTTGGATGTGTGCTAAATATTTAACTAAACATGCCAATCCTGCTGAAGTGCTTCATTTGTTAGAAAGGGATACAGAGGTTACTTCTTCCAAACTCTTTCCTTTGACTCTGTTGTGGGAAAGCAAACCTTTCGTGTGTGTGTGTGTGTGTGTGTGTGTGTGTGTGTGTGTGTGTGTGTGTGTGTGTGTGTGTGTGTGTGTGTGTGTGTGTGTGTGTGTGTGTGTGTGTGTGTGTGTGTGTGTGTGTGTGTGTGTGTGTGTGTGTGTGTGTGTGTGTGTGTGTGTGTGTGTGTGTGTGTGTGTGTGTGTGTGTGTGTGTGTGTGTGTGTGTGTGTGTGTGTGTGTGTGTGTGTGTGTGTGTGTGTGTGTGTGTGTGTGTGTGTGTGTGTGTGTGTGGCCTAGCATTACTATACCTTTGGGGACTTAAATCTTTTTACACAGTCTTCTTTTCACATGTTCTGGTATCAACCAGTTTAAGCCAACCTCTGCACTCTATACTCATATCATCATATCAATGTGTATAGAGTGCAGAGGTTGGCTTAAAAATGCTTCTGTTTAGGAAAGTCCTAAAAAAGACTAATCTTCTTAATTCCTTGGTTCCTCAAATCTCTTCTTTTTTTTTAAATCTCCATTTCATGCATTAGTCTTTGTTTTGTGTGATGACACCAGCAGCTTGCTATCTCACTTTACTTTTACTGTGTTTGTTTGTTCAAATGTGTCATTGAATGTTCTATATTGCGCACAGATGTCATTATTCCCAATTGAATCACCTTACATTTGAATTGCTTCCACTAGCACACACGTTATTATAGTGACGTGTTTGTGGGGTTATCTTACTGTTATGTTTTGATTCTTGTGTGAATAAGCTTTTTATATAATCGATGTGATGTCTAAATGTTCCTCTGGATCAACGCTATCTACGCAGATAAGAATATATTTTTGGACAAAAAATACATATTTATTTGAATGCTTTTAATTGAGTTATGTTTTCATGTCGAGACAATATCAGATTTCCCAGATGAACAAAGTAAAGTCTGTATTTGTGTCTCATACAAACCCTTTGGTATGAAATGTTCATTTGATGCCTACTGAACCAAAGTCCACGAGACATCTGCACGGGTCTCATTCTCTGCTGAGGAAACAAATGACCTGACCCATTATTCTTCAGCTACTCACAGGTTGGGTCCACAGAAGCAAACAGCCCATGAGAACATTATCAGCATCAGTCGAATAGTCAAAATAACTGGATCTGAACTAATGGGAGAAACAAGGCTTTCTCCAATTCGATGTATCAGCTCTAACAATCTGTCCACTACTGTCCTTAAGGTGTATTCCACATTGAGTGGTGACTTAAGATGTTAAGTATTTCAAACTGGAATAAATAGACTAAACCTTTTGCATAGGGTTGCACTGTAGATTTTATTTTAAATATTGAAAGGGTGCTGACCAATAAAAACTAAAGTTCTGTTTGTAAAAACCACAAAGACAAAAAGCATAATATTGCTTAGTCAACTGAATCGTGTTGGCTATGTTTGTCTCTCGTAAGGGGAATAGAATTTTTTTTTTCTCCACATTTAGAAGATGTTTTTAGATGGCTTAAGGAAAGGACATCCATATACATATGATATTAACATCTTAGTTCTATAAGAGAGGGCAAAGAGACGATATATATAAAAAACCCTGAGAGAAATGTGTAATTGCGATAATGGGCTATATGAATACAATTTGATTGATTGGTTATAGGACAGGAAAAAGGGTATCAACATGAATTTGTTCTAAGCCACTACCTCCTAACTGTATATCAATCTCTCTGAATGAAAGACCAACACATACATTGTCAGTAAAACACATCTTTTATCTGTGTCCACCAGCATCAAGTGGGTAAAGAGTACCACGACCGAGGGCCGCGCATCAACCTGACCTTCAGAACCATCTTCCCCGAGCCGGAGGGCCACAGGCCGGGGACCAAGCTGAGGTTCACACCCAACCTACCATAGATAGCCAGGTACTAAAGGCTGAGGGAACTGTCTAGAAGTTATTCTAAATGCTAAAATACCGATCCTCACAATTCTAGATCAGATGCAGTGTGAACAAGACTTGCATCTCATGAAGGGTGGAGAGATGGTGTAGTGTGTGAACGTCTCTGTCCCTCTCAGTGAGCTTGAATCAACACATTGTAAACACTTTTCTGAGTTACAGTATGACTAAGAGTTTAAACAGGATTTGCATAATTGAACTCTAATAACACTGCAGTCGTGACCAATGTTTCTTTATCAGATATGAGCGTATTCAGGGAAGCTAAGCAGGTAAATGGGTGATAATGAAGGTCTACAGGCTGGATAAAATGTCAGCTTTGCATAAAACTTTATTTATTTGTTCAGCACAGACGGTTGTTTCTGTTTAAGCAATTTGATCAAATCTTTGGTTAGTTCGCCAGACTTTAATTCGGACCCAAATGACTTGCTCATGTCTTTTGACAAAGTGTCCCACTGACTGCACAGAAAGTCACTGTTGACCTCAAATGTCAAACACTTCCTGCCTTGTTTATCTTCAGGAGCTTTTGGCGGAGAACATAGTTGCCATTAAAAGGGAAGGAACAAGTAAAGTGGCCACTTAAGGCAATTAAAACTCCATCACGACTGGAATGAGTTAATTGTACTGTTGAACACGGTTTGTCCCTCAAAGAGGTGATTCAGGTTTTCTGTAACTCCATGTATATTTTAAAGAAGCACATTTGTTAGAGTTAATCTAAGGTGGTAACCCAAGTGTTTTAAGATGGCATAAGTTCAAGTTCTCAAGTAGCAAAACATGCATTTTCAACAGAATATCAGAATATCCTTGAGTTTTCAGTTCATACACAATTTAAAACATGAAAAGATAACAAATAATATACACTGCAGGAAAAGGAAAATGATCTTAAAGTGTCATAATGTTAAAGAGAACACAATATACAAAATATAATGTGAGTTTATAATGGTATAGGAATACTATGTGTATGAGATGTATACTTAAAGACATGGAACAATGGATAACCAGTCCAAATGCATGCCTACAGTAGTGTATGCCTTTTAAATAAATAAAGAAGGCTTTGCATATACTACCATCAACCTAGTGACACGTTAACTACTGTAGTAAAAGCACAGAAGAATCCCACAGCCATAAAGGGGTTTGAACAACCTGAAATAAACATGATAAATTAACGGGACCTACTAGTGTTCTTGGCAAAGTCACCAACCCAGTTCAAATGTGAAGCGTTTAGTCACACATTCATAATTTTCAGTTTGACGTACAGTAAGGTATTTTTTGTTTTCTGGATAAGTTCCATGTGGATTTTGTTCAAGCATTAAATAACTATTGTAATAAAGAAAGCTAATTAAGTTCCTTTCCAATAGAACATTGTTATGGGAACTCAGGAAAGTACATTTTGAAGGGGGTACGTGTTGCTTTAACACCTCCTGGTTATTAGTTGCTGCTGTTTTGAAATAAACCATTACTTCTCTGACATTTCTTCTATTGTGTCTTATATTCCAAAAAGTAGATGTTGGTCAATTCAACATACATTGTTTAATATATAATGTTGAATTCAAACCCCTACTTCTTAGCATCTCTGTAATTGTATATGGCACAGGCAAGTTTAAGCGACATATTGTGTTATGAAAGGAAGTTTGTCGTGGAAATGTACAGCAATTTGAGCATAATGTTTGCAAAACACAAGGGTCAGTGAAAGGCTCTTTAAGACTAGGCGTTTTATTGTCACTATACACAAAACCTGTGAAAAGGTTTTAATGAAAAATACTTTTTGATTATTATATATTATGTTGTTTTTAATTAAATCGTGTCCCACAGTGCAGAAATATTTACAGACGGTGTTGCAACCCGCTGCTGCAAATACACTCTTTACAACATCAGGAGGATACGTCCCCAGCTGACCCAGAAAGAGACGCAGGTTCTGGTCCAGGCTTTCGTCATCTCACGCCTAGACTACTGCAACTCCCTCCTGGCTGGTCTGCCTGCATGTGCCATCCGACCTCTGCAGCTCATCCAGAATGCAGCGGCTCGTCTTCAACCTTCCTAAATTCTCCCACACCACGCCGCTCTTCCGCTCACTTCACTGGCTTCCAGTAACTGCTAGAATCCACTTCAAGACACTGGTACTTGCGTACCATGCTGTGAATGGATCTGGCCCTTCCTACATCCAGGACATGGTTAAACCGTACACCCCAGCACGTGCACTCTGCTCTGCCAAACAGCTCGCTGCACCCGCACTGCGAGGGGGACCCAAGTTCCCATCAGCAAAAACACGTGGGTTTGCTATCCTGGCTCCAAAATGGTGGAATGAGCTCCCCATTGAAATCAGGACAGCAGAAAGCTTACACATCTTCCGGGGTAGACTGAAAACTCATCTCTTTGGACTCCACTTCGAGCGATAGAATTACTAACAAAGCACTTATATACTAACAAAGGACTGGATTATCTAAAGCCAGTTGAGTAGCACTTGAAATGTTTGGCTCTATGAAACCTGATGAACTTATATGATTCTGTTTTCCTCAAGTTTGTATCTTCTTGGTCGAACGCACTTATTGTAAATCGCTTTGGATAAAAGCGTCAGCTAAATGTAATCTAATGTTAAGGTGAACTAATATACTGACAAAATATACATGTGGACTCACTTTCAGACACGCATGCACTCTTAAAAAAGACACATGCATGATGTCAAGACAGTGTTGGGTCAGGTCCTTTGTATCATTGGCTGTCATTCAGTACGCAGTGTGGAAACACTACAGAATTTTGCAGATAATTAACTTTTCTGTTTTCTTAATTGAGGATCACACTCGTCTCTCCTGATGATATCTTCTATGTTATTATATTAAGTGATTAGGTATCAAGGGTTTCTTTAGGCCAATGCTCCATTTCTCAAACTGTACTCTATACTGGTGGAAACTATCCATGGGATAGGAGCTTTTGGCTCAGGCTGTATGAGATATGCAGATAGAAAACAAGCCTTATATCATAAGCAGACACAATCAATTCATTTGTATTAAAACAATGTAATGTTATACTTTACTTAAACCTTGCAACCCTAGTACTATTCCCACTTTTTTTTTGTTCAACATGGGAGGAATTATCTACTTTTGCAATGACCAATTATTGTCTGGAACCAGGAAAGGTTAGTATAGAGACTTAACGGCACAAACCATACGATTTCAAACCTCAAAAGGGTAGATTTAAGTAACTTGGTAAGTTTACACACCTTGTTTGTACACTTGACACTGACAAGACTTTGTAAATGACATGAGTACATTCAGCACTTACCATGGCAACAACTTCCTGATCATCACCTGACTTACTTTGGTCTTCTGAAGTCTGACGTGTCCAACATAATCTTTTCCCGAAGTTCCAGACAATAAGAATCATAAACCCAACACCCACTCCGCCATTAGGACTGAGCAAACGGCTTGTTAGCGTGTGAGTGTGATGGGGGCATGTGTGCGAGCGTGCGTTAATGAGGGCGACCCGCAGTGTGTGCAGCAGGTTGTGTAACAGGTTGTAGTACTTTGTTGTTGCAGTGGAAGAGAGAAATGAGCCACGCTGTGCCCGACGTTCACTGGCTCCTTGATGCTGGCCCTCCTGAGGCTCAGATTGGGACATTTTGTACCGAAAGAGAACGCCACACCACTGATTCGCTCCGTGCTGAACATTTTAATTTGATTCGGGACATCGCCTTATGTTCAAGACTTCTGGGCTAGTGATTTTGCTTTTATGGGAAAAATGCTCTGTTGCAAATTGGCACCTGCTCACTAATACAGGTTGTTCTGGTAAATGGAGTGGTGTGGAGACTCATAATCAGAACAATTGAAGTGGAAATAGGAAGAAAAAACCAACATGCACTTTAAAATCTGGTTGTTAATTGTGAACCTACAGCCTTAATTGTTCCTCAAACGAGACACAGTGATTGAAAACATATATTTTTTATTGCAGCATGCCGTTTATTTATATTAACTGTCATTTAATTTACAATAACATTAAGTTATTTTTATGGAAATGTTTGGTTTATTCTTTTATGTCTCTGAAGTGTTTGGCTCCAAACACCAAACGGATCATTGCAGCATTACCCATAATCCCTTCTGTTTCAGCCCTGTTTCAAAAGTGCTGATTCTGTGTCTGTTACTTTAGATCAGGGGTACTCAAATACAAATGTTAAAGGTCCAAAAAAATGTTTTTAATAAGACAAAGGTCCGATGATTACGGTCATTCAACATTTTAAACAATTGCAACAAGATTCTTAACACGAGGTTGCAAAAACAAAAATAATCTGTGTGCAGCAGTTTTCATTGTTATTGCGTCTGTGCTTGATCCCTCAGAGTCGCAGAGCTGCACAGTTATGAATAAAGGCAGCCGCACCCTCTTTCATTCAGCATTCCCATCATTGCTTTATAAGTGTCTTGCCCCCTTGTGTGTCCACTGAGGTTCGTCAGGCCCAACTCATCTTCAACAAACTCCCCCTTTGCCTCATCATAAAAACTCACAAACACCAGCAACTGAGCATTGTCAGTGGTGCCAGTGGACTCATCCACAGCTAAGGAAATGCACTGTGCATTTTGTATTCCATCACAAAGCTGATTAATCAAATCACCAGCCAGTATTTATGTTCTTCTGGTTGCTGTGGAATCTGAGAGGGGGATTTGCTTTATTTGACCTGTCATTTCCTCTTTTTGTTTGCCTTCAAACATGGTCTCCATCACTTCAGTCATGCATTATTTTATACTTCAGTTATTATCCAGTGGAAAGTCCTTACCTACTGGCCTAGTTAAAAAAAAGTGGTTACTTTTTTTTGGCTGGGCAGTGTAGTTTTACACACCGTCTTATTTGACTTTCTCAGGACTTAGAACAGTTTTTTGGGGGCAGACCCCCACAAAGAAAAAACTCGTAAGGTCATCATCTTAACAGTTTTGTATGCTCATCCCGTGAGCAGAGCATCATGTCTATTACAGCTGAATGCCGCGATTACCATTTTGTTCAGCAAAACGCCTCACCAAATTAGTAAGATCCAAAGCTTTAGTGCGTTTTGATTCAATGAACAGCCATTGATTCAATGTACAGCCAAACTTGACAGTCTCTTCTCTGTCATTGTAGACCGCAAATACCTCATTCCTTCAGTACTTAGGTCCGAATCAGTCTATGGTCCGAATGCTTCTCGTTTTGCGCCGTACCGTTCAAATGAAATCGCCGCCAATCATATTTCAACGCTCGCGCCATGGGTTGACGTGCGTTACAAGACGTGTGTCTTGTGCTGCATTCACTTGCACTCGGACATTAGAGACGTTCTCTCATAAATGTCCGATGAGCCACAACTTTTCTTTCAAAACAAAGCTGCCAACTGGGTGGCAAGGCCTATTTTTAGGGTGGCAGTTGCCACCCCATGCCGCCCCGGGGTCCCCGGTAGGTGAAACTAGGCTGCTAGCTACAGTACAGATGCAACTAGATGAGCTGTTAACTCTCGCTCTGACTTTTTTTTTTTTAAACACACATTTTTCCCACCCGCATTCCGCGAAGACCCGCCCTACTGTGCCTCTGATTCGCAGAGTGTTGGTGGGGGGGAAAAAACGCTGACGGGATGCTGAATGTGATTGGACCAATGCGTTGACAGACACACACAGACACACACAGACAGACAGACAGATAGAGCGCTGTTTGTACACAGCGGAGAATTTTGACTCGTTGCGTTGTCTCAAAAATAACACAGATAATACAGATAATACATATGAAAAGTATAATTTCGCTCAGAGTCCAGAGACAGTTGTCGTTCGGTCCGGATCCGGACCGGAGTCCGGACTTTGAGGATGCCTGCTTTAGATGAAAATAAGGAGCCCCTCCCCATGCCCCTCTGAGAGAGATTTGGTTACAAAGAACTCAATGGTGCTCTAGGAGGAGATTCAGGTGAATAGGGGGGGGGGGGGGGGTACCTTGGGTGGCGATTGGCTAATGGTTACACAAGCCAAAACATCGTTATGACATCAAGTGGCCAAAATCTGACCCGCTCATTTTCAGACAGGTTTTTATATAAATGGATCAGGACAAAAAGAGAGTGAATCTTTTTTCCTGAAACTTTCCGAATCTCTTTACGCAGAGGGGACACATGTTGATGTAGAAGAGACATGGAGAAGTGGATTTTGCATAATAGGTGACCTTTTAAGTTGAATTTGCTATTAAAGCTGCAGAATGCCTAAGTGCAAAATGCTAACACACATTTAGTCTTACTTAAATAACAAACAAAACATCTGATCTGTATGGGGCCAACTTGTTTCCCGCTACAGTTTCAGAATTAGACTCCGTCTTCCTGTATCTGCAGCACTTCCCCAGCTCAGTCTTGTTGATGTTTTCCACTCTGCCTGGAAAGGAACTTGGCGTGTGACTCGATAGCTAGCTAACAAGCTGCCTGCATTCCTGTGTTAGCCCCTGCTTGCTGGTTTCAGATCCCCACACCTGTTGTGCAGAGCTGGAAACATTTGGGTTTGGATTTACGGGAGCTGTGGTTGTTGCTAACTCCTTTTTGGCTTTTGTTGGAGCCACCGTATGGATCACAGCTGATTAGGCCGGGGTCCAGAGTATTCATGTCCTTCTGTTTACTGCCTGATCTCCAGCCAGTCTGTGGTCAAACATCAGCAGACAGTGAAACGTGAAATAATATATCATGTTTCACTACAGGGCTTTAGATAGGCTGCGTGGTTTCAATGCAGGACATTTACATTTTTAGTACTACTACTAAAAAATGAGCATTGAAAGGATCAAAAATATTTCCTCCACCACTGACCGTGACAGTGTTACATGAAGTTATTATTAGCTACACATTGACCTGCATATTTATTCTTAATTAATACCCCAGCTGTGTTAGCCTATTCTTAAATATGGCACAGTTTGTTAAACATACTATCAAATGAAAACGGCACGTCTTCCGTCAAGGCTGTATTCAAGTACTCCTTTGATGCTCTCGTTTTCTAATTGGAAAGTCGTTTTTTCCGCTTTGGTGTGTACATGAGCTTTGTGGAAACAACATGGATGCTACAAAGATGTGCAAAAAAAAACAAACACGTTGATAGCTGTTTCCGAGTTATTGTTATGACTTTAGGGGACGTTCACTTGTTTTTCTTTCAGTCGGGAACTTTTAATGCCACTTTTATACAGTTCAAAAGCATTAACAATTACTGAAGTTTTTTTCCTCTGAAGGTTTTCAACTTTACTGCGAGTGTCAGTCCCAATCATGCTCTATTGTGGAAACGCTGCAGGTGTTGGAACAGTAATACATCAGGTTAGGTTATTGCAGCGAAATCATGCCTTCCTTTGTAGAGCTGAACCCTAAAGTGTATCACAACAATAACAACAAGGCACTGTGTGTGTGTGTGTGTGTGTGTGTGTGTGTGTGTGTGTGTGTGTGTGTGTGTGTGTGTGTGTGTGTGTGTGTGTGTGTGTGTGTGTGTGTGTGTGTGTGTGTGTGTGTGTGTGTGTGTGTGTGTGTGTGTGTCTTTTGTGAAGTTAAAGTCACACTGATTTGTTGGGAAGCTACTCTTGGGTCATCTTGCAGCAGCCTCTCTCTGGTCCAACCTAACTCTAAATGTTTAGACTTGCGTTTAGACTTGCGTTTAGCTGCTGGGCTTTAGATGCATATCAGTCTATTGCTGATAATAACATTTTTTCTTAGGACAAAGAGTTGCAAGCTTTTCTTCCTCCTCCCTTCCAGCCATCAATCCTCCGTCCTCTTCTCAGCCTTTTGTACAAGTTGGAAGTAAACAGGTTTACCTTTGAGCACATTTGCCTTTATATAACCTTCAAAGATAGCCTGTTTTGTACATTAGGTGTGCTTTGCTACATTAAACATATCACTCTATTTGGAATATCTGCTGTTGCTGTTTTATTTTTTAAAGTAATGTTCTGGGGTCAAACTAACAAGCTTTGCATGAATCTTTCCTGTTCCTTTTTTGGTGAAAAGCAGTAGCATTTGTATGTGTCAATCCTTCATATTTGTACTTGAATGCCTTGTTCTAATTTTGGATTTGATGAAAAATTCAGCCACAGTTGGTCTCTCTCACAGATTTGGGATCCGCCCCCTGACCTGTGAGGTCACGTCTTTCCTGTGTGATTCAAGCGGCTGCCAGTAACCTCTCGCACTCATACACGTCACGAGTGGCATCCTGATACTTAACAGCTGATTGTAATGCACGACTAATGTGGTAACAGTGGATACGCCGATTCAGAGGGAATACTTTGTATCTGTGCTATGATTACTAAATACAGAGAGTTTTTGCAGGACAATTTTGGTCGCAGCAATTGGTCCCCTGAAAGCATGCTCCTATTATTGGATCATTGGCCACAATTATACTTAAAGTTCCCATTTCATGCTTTTCCGGTTATTACCCGTCCCCTTGTGTGTTATGTAGCTTTTTCTGCATGTAAACGGTCTGCAGAGTCAGAAACCCTCAAAGTACACCCTGTAGCGAGTAAAACTCTAACACAGAAAAGACCTGTCTATGCTGCCCCAGAACGCCTCGTTGGACATTTCTGTTTTTCTTCCTGGGTACAGTGACGTGCCCATACCCAAATGGACCAATCCGTGGAGCTCCTCACACACACACACACACACTCTCTCAGCGGCAAAACTGTGACGCGTTTGGGGGTGCGGGTGCTAGTGGAGCCTCGCAGATGGGGGTGCTGCAGCCCCCTCAGCACGACATTGAGAAACACTCTTAGTAAAGAGAAGACATCAACTCTAAGCAGCCTCCCATCAAGACTAAGTATACAGCTCCCCTGAAAGAGCAGTTTGACCCTAATCCTCTGTGTATTAATGAGTGGAAAAAGATGCATAGTGCAACCCCAAGATCGAACAAACTGCAAAACAAATCAATAACAATCAAAACCCCACATTTGAAAGAGACTTGACACTTTGCAAATGTGGAAAGAGTTGCATGTCTTCAGGTTTTGTGCATTGACTTAAATTGAAATATGATCTACAACTGAGCGGTGGCTAATACCTACGCAGAGGACATCCTTCCATGTGGTCTAGTACAAATTCGCCTGATAAACGTTTCTGGCCATATGCAGCTCAGAGCACCATTTTTAAAATAATTGTAATCAGGGGAACACCTATTGATGTGATCTGAGGAATCAGATCACAATCCAAATGCAACCTCAGTGCTACTCGAGTGCATTCACCTCTCTACTTAAAGCTGTCCATTTGTGATTAGATCATAACAATTGCATACTGATGCCAAGTACTCACGCGAATTAGGAACATGTATGCTTTTCCTGAATACAAATCGGAGCAAAACGTTTTATTTTCTATGTTACACCGCATTACATGTGTGACACTTGAAAACTTAATTGAGTATGCATGTGATTGTTCAGCGTAAACAGACCCTGTGTTCCGGGATGGGAATCCTTCCCAGTCTCCCAGTCTATAAATAACCGAGTTGTCCCTATGGCGTCTTCCTGACTCAGCCTCAGAGGGAGAGCAGGGAAACCAGGCCAACCCAGGGAATGACGAGCTTATTGCTTTACACTAACCTCTGTGGCTGTCTCGTGTATTTTCAAACAGAACTAAAGCTAACTGTCTTTATAAAAACTACAACAGCGAGTGATGTTAGTCAAATACTGCATATTGAAATGAGCATATAGTTGTGAATTATGGTGACTATATTTCTCTTGTTTTTAATTGTTTTGGTAATTTAGTTGTTTAGCCAGCCAACTAATACTGACCAAGTTAGCATTTGTTAGATTGTGGTAAAAAGCCATGGACAGGCAAATTATACTGCTGTCTCTATAATATGACTTTGTATAATGTTGCCTGTCGGTTCCAAAAAAAGTGTTTCTCCAGTGCAGGGTCACGTCCAAAAAAGGAATTAGTCACATACATATAACTGCATGAGAAAATCTTCTTTTTGTGTGACGGGCCGGCTCAGATGATTGGTCATGCTTTTTACAGTACCACGGCTTCCACAGATGACATTAATGGGTTTTTTGTCAAAGCACTTAAGATATTCATTGCTATCGGGATGTTAAAGGGAGGGAATCCTCATGACACGCATTTTTAAATAATTATCATCCGATAAAAGACCAGTCTCTGCCAGTCTTTTTTTTAATTTTTGTATACGATGACGTTATCAGTGATTTTAAGCTGATTTAATTACCGAAATAACATTAACCCTGTGGGCGGCGCCATGTTGACGAGTCACATGACTTATTTTTACCGGAAGTGACGTGACTATGCGTTTGGTGTCGAGGACAAATTGACTTATGTGCTTTGTTCATGTTATTTACTCTAGTTACTCTCACAATTCTATTGAAATATGCCTCATTGTATCGCGAAACATTGCCACAATTCGGATAGGAACAATCCACGGAATGCTCCGTGTGCACGTGCACGTGCACGTGTGCTCCGGAATTCTTTCTTTATTCGATTGATTAACTACTATGGAATTTATTCAACTACATTGTACCATTATTATGTTAGGCAGGGCTGACAACACTCACGCATTGAGCTTGAGAGTCACGCAATTAACCCATATCTCACGCCGCACTTGCCTTTCCTCACGCTAAGTTTTCGTTCAAAACAAATGTATATAAATATAAAAATAAAGTGAAGGAACAGCAAACCGAGCGGTCTACGAAATGAGACGGTCTTCTGGCTTAGTTCAGTAAAGTTGGAACGATATTGGAAGATTCTGATTTCACGGATCAATAACTCATGAAAACGTTATTCAGACACAAATGACGTATCCTAAGTACCGTGGTAAGGTTGACAACGAACTACAATCACATTTTGATTTTTTTTTAAAAGCCAATACGCGCCGTCCTCCGAGCTTGGCACATTAGATTGTTCTCTATCCGCAGCCGGAGAAGAAACGAGTGCTCTGCTCAGGGACCGTCTGCAAAGTGCAACTCCGAAAAAAGAGAATACAATAATATTCAATCACTATTATACATCTTATTACTACCAAACTCACCACACACATCAATAGTCTCCTGGTGGTCATACTACAGCAAGGAGTTTGGAAGAATATGCTTTTGAATAATTTTGGGGAATATTTATAATGTAAAATCTTCAATAAATATGGCATCATCTTAAATAACTTTACTATTATACAGTATATTTCTACCAAACTCACTATTTGCATTGTTGTTGTTAGCATCTGGTTAGCTTAACGGATATTAAAAGCTGTTTCTAAAACAATGAGAGGGAGAGCTCTGTCCTGTCAGACTGAGAGCTAACTACAGCTCAGTGAGGTAAGGGACTCTGTTTAGATACTTTAGTCTAGTTATCTCAGTGGGTCTCATACGTTTTGGTCACCATTTATGAGAATAAATGAAAAACAGTTATGAAATACTATATGACAGTGAAACAAGAATACAGTTTAAAAGGTGAGTGATTTGTAAAATATCCATAAAGAAAAAGAAAATCTGTTTACCATAAATTCATTTTTGCTCTCAAAGTGCACCAGGTTGATGCATTTAACTTCAATATTTAAAAAAAAATATCTTCCCGGGGGAGCATGTCCCCGGACCCCCCTAGAGGAGATGAGGACCCCCCCCCACACACTTATAAAATAGCACTTGATTGTAAGAGTTGCGGGTACACTGTGTATGTGCGTATTCCACTGTAGCGCCCGGTACATTAATGGGAAACCCTGTACATGTTCAATACATTTGTAACACTGTACACATGAACGTTTCTTTTTTCGGTTCACCAAAAAAAATCTCACTCCAAGCTGAACTCAAATGTTGGCAGCCCTGTGTTAGGAATCCTAGCCTACATTGTTCTATAAAGAGTGCATTCTGTATATATGCTTTTTGATTTATTTGATCATGGCTATACTTAGTAAAGTTTTGGTTTTGAAAATTATCTGTCATTGTCCTTCATGTCCTTGCCATGCAATTGTAGACAGAATCCATTTGACACGCTTTAGAATTAACAACCATTAACTTCTTATTGAATATGGTCGATACAGAAATACTCCTGTAAATGACTGGTTGTGCAAACATTGCCATGAGATTGAGGATGAAAATCATTTCCTCCTAGAATGTAAACGTCATTATAAAACTTTTGATAAAGTCAATTCAATCTTTAATCCAGAACTTCCTAACCAAATACAATGTCTTTAGTTGATATGTCCATTAATAATAATAATAATAATAATAATTGTAAAGTATATAATGCTAAGAAGAAAGGGCTGTACCCGTCAAATGTACCCACCTTTCATTTATTGGTTCAACCAAAGAGGTGCGTTTCACATCCTTCATGGCAACCAGTGCTGTTCTAAATACATTCTTTTCTAACACCACAGTGTTGAATTCCCTGTGTAAACATATGCAATCCAAGTCGTCTGTGAACAGTTTATTTTCAAGCTCTTCAAGCTCATGACAACATATGTTCATAAGAGGATTGTCCATGGCTACACACCGATCGCAAGTATACCATTCATGTACAGGTCTCCCTACTCGCCCCCCGAAATCAATTGCACGAGTAAAGGGATCGTCTCCAGCAAGATCACCGTGCTGTTCATCCTCATCGTCACTGTCCCTGGATTCCTGACGGTTCTGGCCACTTGACTCGAACCTGTATGGCTGAATTCCCCCATCCAATCTCTCCACATTGCTCAAAACTTCTTCCTCGGCTGACGAGTCCGAACTCAAATACTCCGCCATGTTTTCGTCGAATGAGCTGTCGTGTTTACAAAGTGAACGCATAGATGACGTCTCGACCTAGTTTTTCGGATCATGTGACTACTGAAAATGGCCAAAATGGCAGCTGCCTGACGGAATATAAAGGTTTTGATAAAAAAAAGAGCTATAAAATCATTATTTACCGGGGAATATCGCAGATTTCTTCAGGGTATGGTTTAAACATAATGTTTCACTAAATACTGAATTTTTATTAACTATCTAATGACTGGAGCCTTCCTTTAAGAGCATTCCATGGAATATAACAAAAAGTGTATCTCGAGCCGGTTTCTCAAACTTACCTACCCCACCTTTAATTATACAACCTAATGCATAAGCGTCCCACTTACAGTATAGGTAGGCTTCTAATATCAGAATTGTGTGAATCTGTGGTTCCTTGGCTTAGGGTTAGGGTTAAAAGGGTTAGGGTTAGGGTCATGACAAAAACGTGACTGTTCATAGATGAAGACAAATGTTGCACTCTCTATTTGTTTTTTCAAAGTATTAATTTCCTCCAACTCGTCCTGAGTCATGAGGGGGTGCACCAAGAGCTGGCAGCCATGAAAGCAGTTCAGCATGTGGGCAACAAATTAGAAAAAGTCAGAGATTCATGACCAATCGTTTTTTCAACAGACTTGTTCGCGGACACTAAAGAGATTTGTCCAATAATATTAGTTTGATGATTTTTACAAATCAGTCGCCTTCATGAGCTACATTGCACCACTGAATCAGTGAACACTTTAATGGCTCTAAATCTCAAGAAGATCTGGTACTAAATGATCCAAACTGTTTCTAATTGTCTTTTCATGTTGCTCCAACTTCTTATATATCGATTAAAATCATTGCACAATATTTTTCCTGCATGATTTTAAGTAGATCAGGCAGGATGTATTTTAGCAGCGTACCTGAGATGTTATGTGACTTCCCAACTTTGGTTCCCCTCCTCTTGCTGTCCCCTGACATTTGGGTTTCCATGGTAACAGGGCCGTCCCATTGAGGGCGATCTGTTGTCCGGGAATGTTGCCTGTGGCGTGTTCCTCACCTCCTGACCCACGGACGTAGATAATGGGTTTTCCTTGACTTTTTGACTTTCTTTCTCTCTCCCTCTTTCTCTCTTTCATTTTTTACACTTTCTTCTTCCGCGCACTTTGTTGAAGACATTACTTTGGACATTTGTGTCGATAAAATATATCATTTTCAGGGTTATTTCTGTTTGCAAACCAGCAAAACTCACTTTTCACAAACTAAAACTCAATAGGCTACTAGAGTTATTCTATATTCAAACAATTTCAATTGATACTGAACATATTGAAAATGCTTTCTGTTGCAGAAAAGTTGTTTAGTGTGTCCTCTATCCTACAATTCATCTTTGAACATTAATGAAAATAGATTGTATCTAATAAATATACGCAGATCCAGATCCCGTACCTGTGAAATATACATTGTAAAAAAACTCACCCATAAAGAAAGTTTCAAACACAGTACATTATTTACTAAATGTTAGACAGTGATGAAATCCAATACAGGCAATGTGTTGATTAAATTAATATAACTTGTTATACTAGATACAGTATCTTCTGAAGACCATGCCAATACTTAGTTTTGTGCAAATCTATCCAGTAGAGATTATGAGATATTTCACAGGATAAGACACACACACACACACACACACACACACACACACACACACACACACACACACACACACACACACACACACACACACACCATGTATTCATCACTTCAGGGGACATTACATTGACTTACATGCATTTCCTGGAGACTTGTCCTAACCTTAACCATAACCAACACATGCCTAACCCTAACCCTTACCCTTATCCTTATCCTAAACCTAACCAAGTCTTCACCCTAAAATTAATGATTCCCCTCCAATTTGTCCCCATAAGGAAAGCCAGTCCCCACACGTGACTGTGTAAACAGATTTAAGTCCCCACAAGTATAGTAATGCTAGGCCACACACACACACACACACACACACACACACACACACACACACACACTCACTCTTAGACTCTAATGAAGTTACACATAGTGAAAGTCGAACCTACTTGTTAATTACAATATCACTTTATATGATTCCTCTTCTGGCGTATGCCCTTGTTTCCAACCATGTTTCATAACCAGGACGGTAGTATTTATATATATATATTATGTCACTGACAGTGGCTCATAATTAATAAGTGGCTCATAATTGTGTAGCACTTTTTTAAATATCAGTAATTAAATTAATAATGCACCTTATACACCTTTTATAACTATTGCATGTGCATAAGAGATGCTTCTATTTTTAAAGCTTATTTGTGAGCAGTGATAAATACCGGCATCGTTTTTACTGGCTTGTTTGGATTGGTTGGTTGCACAATTGTTGTTCTTTGTGACACTAAACCACATGCAATTTATTTAATAAATCCAATGGAAGAGAGGGAAGATTAATATGATTCAAATAAGCTTTCCATATCGCATGGCCCTGCAAACGTTTGTTAATGTTTTTTGTTTTGATGTCCTTGTGAACAACACATGCAGCCTTGGCCAACAGTTTGAGAAAAACACAACGTCCCCAAGGACACACACAGTTCATGCTCAAAACACTTCTCACTCGCAACAAACAAGTAACGAAACACTTAGGATAAATCAAGGGTGATGATATAATATGAAAAATCAAGCGGGCACACACACACACACACACACACACACACACACACACACACACACACACACACACACACACACACACACACACACACACCTATGGTTAAACTGGAATGACATGTGATGTCACTTGACTAAGCAGCTGTTGGCTTGATCACGTGTGACCTTATATCTACTCAAAATAGAGCAAGGTATTTGCAAGTTCACTTCCGCGACTTACCGTGTGTGTGTGTGTGTGTGTGTGTGTGTGTGTGTGTGTGTGTGTGTGTGTGTGTGTGTGTGTGTGTGTGTGTGTGTGTGTGTGTGTGTGTGTGTGTGTGTGTGTGTGTGTGTGTGTGTGTGTGTGTGTGTGTGTGTGTGTGTGTGTGTGTGTGTGTGTGTGTGTGTGTGTGTGTGTGTGTGTGTGTGTGTGTGTGTGTGTGTGTGTGTGTGTGTGTGTGTGTGTGTGTGTGTAAGACAAGACACAGGGTGACCTGATCCCCATCTCACCATCTTGAGGTTGCATCCAGGAATGTATGACAAAATCTGAAATAGACCATGCGGTCACTCCTGAAAGCTCAAATGTGGCAAAGAAAAGATCATGAAGTCAGCCATTGAAACGCAATAAAGTTGTCACTGCAGTGAGACTGATCGTACGTGGTGAACATGCCACAGTTGACGATACTACAAGTTAATTTTAGTAACTGCGAATGTAATGTTAGTAACTTTGCTTGTAATATTACTGACTGTGGATGCCCTCCTGAGTTTCTGGTGTTTGTGTACATGTTGCCTTGCCAACTGTGACACTAACTGCAATTATGGATTATGATCTGATCTGTAGGTGTGTGTCAGTTACTTATACATCCCCCTGCTATCATGTATGTGCATTTCATACGTTTATTTTATAAAGATACATAAAGAAAACCATAATGTCTAATAATGTTTATGAGCTGATACACAGATAATGACATCCTACTGTAACTAATCATTTTAATTATTACTATTTTCTATATTGAATCTGTTTTCAGAGCTAACTTTTGCTTGTGTGTCAAGGACAACGTTCACACTACAGGTTTGTTTTAGGATACATGAAGTATATTGGGGTATTTAGACCATAAAAAGCCCTGCGTGTTGGTAGGGGAGGGATGTTTCAGGAAATGGTGAGACGAGGAAATAATAGTTCCATGAATTTGAAGCCTATTGGACACGAAAGTAGTGATGAAAGGTTTATAAAGCTACTCTCCAGAGCATTTTACTGCTCTGGAGAGTTCAGTTATGCTATATCGTTTGACATCATTACACACAGTGTCACTTTCAACATCCTGAATTGATACCTATAGGTGGAATTAAGAAAACAGCTCAATAATTACACAGAGAGATCCCACTAATTATCACATTAGTAGAGACAAATGTAATGTTTACGATCTCTTTCATTGAACCCTGGTCCAGATACAGTTAGTACAAATATTAGTTTTAGAACGTCATTGTGTTTATTTGTCAAGCCTCACACCAACTAAGTGCGTCAGTCTATGGCTTCACTGTATGTGACGAGAAGAGATGTCTGCTGAGAGATTGCTGAGAAAATGATTACTGAACTTTGGGATTTTTATCCTTTGAAGACCATTTACATGCACAAAAACCTATATAACAGGAAAGGGACAAAAAGCGTAATAGGCCCTCTTTAAGCGTTCAAATTACTTCATATTACTAATTACTTAGTCAAGAGTGTGTTGATTGGCTCAGGAAGTGATCAATGCTTCTGAAGAGAATATAGAAAATGTGACCCTCATTACATCGATGTCACTCTGATAGAAATGTGCCTTTGAGCGCTGCAGTGTGACTGTAACCCGACAGATCTGCACCGCCCTGACGTTCCCCCGTCAGAGAGGACACTGATACATTTAGTCGTTACGGTTAAGAAGACGTGACATGTTGACTTATGTGAGTCTGGGGCTTAATGATGTGTTTGTGTTTCCTTGTTAGCTGTGACATCCTGTGACCATGACATTACAGGACATTCGTCTCATCTGCAAACATTTTCAAAATACATTTTCACACATTTCTTTAGGCAAGGCAAGGCAACTTTATTTATACGGCACCTTTCAACACAAAGCAATTCAAAGTGCTTTCCAAAAATGAATTTACATGTATTCTTTATGCATTTTGGATGGATGGATGGATGGATGGATGGATGGATGGATGGATGGATGGATGGTATTCTTTATGCATTTTAGAGAAAGATCGTTTAGAAATAGTTACCTCAAACATATGTCAAATGTTTTTACTACAACCTCTAAAATGTTGCTTTAAAGGATTTCGAAGATACTTTACATAATTAAAATAACTTAGAAATCAAATTTGAAAACCAGGTTTATTTTGAAGAAAACATGTATTGTTACGGGGACGAATATTACAACATAACTTTTGTTTTCATGCTTCTCAAGAACACAAAGAAAAAGGTTGTTCACTTTTATAATCCCCAAAACGGTTGCCTCTCCCTCCATGGCATTGCATGTTAACTTATCTTTGGTTACTGTGACAAAAGTTTCTCAGACATTAGGACGTTAGTGTGAGAACGTATTATAACCTATTCTATTAAAGGTGGGGTAGGTAATTCACTTCAGAAACACTTTTTGTTATATTCCATGGAATGCTCTTAACATCCCGATAGCAATGAATACATTAAATGCTTTGACAATAAATACATTAAAAAATGTCCTCTGGAAGCCGTGGCGCTGTAAAAAGCACGACTAATCATCTGAGCCGGCCCGGCTAAAGTAACTGGATGGCCTACCTGCCTGTCAGCCTTCCATCTGTGCACAAACTTATCTCTGCCCTCATTGGTCATGTGCGCGTTCGTGTGTGTTGGAGGAGGGGCTCTGTAAGGAAGGGGCAGATTTTTTCCGGCTGTGTATTTTCAAATTACTACCTTGGTTGCTGATTGGCTAATGGTTACACAAGCCAAACAAACGTTATGACATCATAAAGTGTCCAAAATCTGATCAGCTCATTTTCAGACAGGTTTTTATAGAAATGGATCAGGACAAAAAGAGAGAGAATCTTTGTTCCTGAAACTTTCAAAGTCTCTTTACACAGAGGGGACACATGTTGATGTAGAAGAGACATGAAGAAGAGGGGACACATGTTGATGTAGAAGAGACATGGAAACAGTGGATTTTGCATAATAGGTGAACTTTAAGGTGAAAGAAACATGGCCCCTTTAAAACCATATCATTAATTTGACTGTGCATTCATTTTTCAGAAGACAAAATACTGTTTTTGCTGTAGTATATCTACTTAGTCCTGACTTTGGGAGGCATACAACTTTTTCCTTGACTAACAATTTAAGCATTCGCATTATCATGTTTGTAATTTCAGTTGTCTATTTTGCAAACTATATATACAGTCTATGGTAGCAATTTTTTCACTCAGTCATGTTGTGTTGAACTTTACAGACACCGATACCCATTTGGATTGTGTTATATTGGGTTATAATAACATTTACTTTGATTTGAAAATATAAAATATCCAGCTTGAGTATGTCAGTAATTGTGAGGAAAAGTAAATTCATCCCAAACAATGGATGTTTAGAATTCCATAGATTGGCAACTGCGTCCTATTATTTTTTCCTAACCTTTTGAGGCTCTTTAATTGACACTTTAATGAATGAACCTTAATTTGGCTGGTTAGTTCTCACCCATATTTAAGCTTCAGGCAAACATTCCCTGAATCTTGCAATAGATACGTCAGACAAAGAAATCCTCCAATATAATGCAGTGCAACAGAGAAACTCTCCGCCCTGCAGATACCAACATCGTATCCCACCTCTGTAACTCCTTCAGCTTTAAGCAGCTATATATCTAGCAGAGATGTACCCCTACAGATTTACACGTGTCATGTTATTTGAGTGTTTCCACCTTGACTTTGGTTTGGTCCACTTTTCTCCGTGCTCTAATTCTGAATCTGTCTCACTGCTTTTCACGTCTCCATTTCTGTCTCCACCGTCTTCCCCTCCTTCTGTGTCTAAACCTCTGTCACCCCTACAAGCTCATCAAACTTCCTCACCCAGGCATACACACACATATTCTCTCCTCGTGTGTTTATTTTGGTGGAGTGACTCTGACTGGTTTACTGCTCTGAAGGCCGGAGCAGTGACAGAGAGGGAGGGGAGTGGGAGGGAGCAGAGAGAGAGAGAGAGAGAGACAGTGAGTGGGTTGTGAGCCGCTATAAAAGAGAGAGCTGGAGCTGTCGGTGGCATTCACCTCAGCAGACTGAGACTCACACACACAAGAGAGAGAAGAGACATCAGCGGAGGAATCACACCGAAGAGTGAAATCTAGAAGATCAAGAGCAGTTCAAGATTTGTAATCTTCAGTGGACTTGGAGGTTTAAGGAGTTCTGTTTGAATTGATTTTGCTCAAACTCTTGCTTTGTGATTGCTCCTGAGCAACACTTGAAATAGGAAATAGCAAGGAAGGACAATTGTGAGAGCTGCACACTTTTTTGCAACTAATTGCACATCAATTTTGGGCTTCTTCTCCACCAATGGCTGCAGTGCGTCAGATGGTCATGGAGGCCTCAGGCTTCCACGTCCTGCCGGCCCACCTTATGGCCTCGGCCATGGAGGAATTCCCCCAGCAGCTGCCGGTCCCCAAGGGCCCAGCGAGGGGCAAGAGCCGCTCCCGGAGGCCCCGTGAGGCGCGCTTCAAAACACAACCTGTCACCTTTGCTGAGATCGCAGAGGTGGAGGAGGAGGGGTCCTCCCCCCTGGAGGAGGAGAGGGCACGCCGCTCCTTCCTGCAGTCGCTAGAGAACCTGAGGCGGAGCACCCAGACCCTCCACTGCCCCCCGTCCGCCCCTCACAGCTGCACCCCCACTCCCAGACACGCCAGTCTGGACTCCAGTGACTCCGACTCCCCCCACTGAGATGTGGTGGTCCCTGTTCCTCCCTTTCACCTTGACGCCGCTTCAAAGGAGGCCAACTGAACTGAACCAACCTGGCCTGCTACTGCTGCCTGCATTTATTATATACTAACATATCAACATACAGTATGCACATCTGTAAAGCCTGTGCCACAGACTGGTTAAAGTGCTGTATAGATATGATGAGTGAGAAAGTAGCAGGTGACGCTGTGTCCAACACACTCTTCAAATGTATTCCTTTTCTACTGTAGACGTCGACGAGGAAAACTTGAATGATAAAAGCTGGTTGAGATTCTTTTCCATTTTAAAGATGTATAGGTATTTTTGTTTCAATCCAGATTTTTCTACTTGACCGGTCACCATAGAGAGTTCAGTTAGACTGACTTTCCACACTGTAAATACTTTGACTAAGCAATGTAAGCAATGGGAAGCAGCAGAGAACCATTACAAAGCTTTTCAAGAGTTCGAGCTCTTGTTTTCCGGCTTTTCCACGCTGAATGAAATCTGCTCATCACAGAGCAAACACAATGCCTTTCTAAATGTCTTTATTTATTCTCTTATTTTGTTCATAACCAAGTGGAGTTGTAGATGTGATATTTGACTGCTCTTTCTGACTTCTAAAGTCTACTCGACTTTCAAAGAAAATCATAACTTTTATTTTTGTTTTACTTTATACATATATGTTACAATGTTTGTTATGTACTTTAATAAATATTTTCAAGTATTTTGAGTCATTCTCTGTTTCTATTTCTTATGTAATCACTATTAAGAAAGTGCAATTGCTAAAACCAAATACCATCAGTTGCCAATGAGTTATCTTATTTAGACTTTTTGTACACTGAACAAAAATATAAATGCAACACTTTTGTTTTTGCTCCCATTTTTCATGAGATGAACTCAAAGATCTAAAACATTTTCTACATACACAAAATAACAATTTCTCTCAAATATTGTTCTCAAATCTGAAAAAATCTGTGATAGTGAGCACTTCTCCTTTGCCGAGATAATCCATCCCACCTCACAGGTGTGGCATATCAAGATGCTGATTAGACAGCATGATTATTGCACAGCTGTGCCTTAGGCTGGCCACAATAAAAGGCCACTCTGAAACGTGCAGTTTTGCTTTATTATGGGGGTCTGGGGGGGTCCGAAAACCCTAGGGTTAAACCCTAACCCTAACATGTCACCCATCTCCTTCGCATAAAGTTGATCAGGTTGTTGATTGTGGAATGTTGGTCCACTCCTCTTCAATGGCTGTGCGAAGTTGCTGGATATTGGCAGGAACTGGAACACGCTGTCGTATACGCCGATCCAGAGCATCCCAAACAAGCTCAATGGGTGACATGTTCTCTGACTGGTTTTCGGACCCCCCCAGACCCCCCCAATAAAGCAAAACTGCACGTTTAAGGGTGGCCTTTTATTGTGGCCAGCCTAAGGCACACCTGTGCAATAATCATGCTGTCTAATCAGCATCTTGATATGCCACACCTGTGAGGTGGGACGGATTATCTCGGCAAAGGAGAAGTGCTCACTATCACAAATTTTTTCAGATTTGTGAACAATATTTGAGAGAAATGGTTATTTTGTGTATATAGAAAATGTTTTAGATCTTTGAGTTCATCTCATGAAAAATGGGAGCAAAAACAAAAGTGTTGCATTTATGTTTTTGTTCAGTGTATATTAAGTAAACTTACACTTAAGTACAACCTGATTTAAACTCAGTCAACTATAGTAAAACAGATGTATGCACATTTCAACAAGGAAATCCAAAGTGCTTTCCAAACAACATTCAATCAGAGTGCAAAAGAAACACTTTATAAAAGCACATTTTAACACACAAAATACAATAAAAAGCCAAAAGAAATACTATTAAAAACAACACGTTAAAATGAGAAAAAAATAGAGATCCTAAAGGGGTTTACTGCAGCTGGTTGTGCACGGGGTACATGGGAGTTTTTCAATCGTAAGGTCAGCGGTTTGACCCTAAATCCCTGCAGCCAATAGGGAGCCAGAGTGGATGGTAAAAGCAGCAGTTAAATACCATGTCATGTGAGAGCAGAGGTGTAAAGTAACTAAGTAGATTCACTCAAGTACTGTTCTTAAGTACAGTTTGGAGGTTTTTAAGGTAACTTTAGTTACTTTACAGATGTGGATGAATGATGTGAAATATAATCAACTCTTAAATTAGACTTTAGTTCCACCTGGAGTAAATTCACAAACTACAGTGCAGTATGCAAAGTCATTCAAACTAGCTGCACTTTACCAGCTTTGATAACACTAATGCATCAATCATTATAATCAAAACATATCCTATATATTATCTGCAGAATGACTACTTTTTTTTTTTTTTAAGTATATTTTGATAGTAACTATTTTCCTACTTTTACCTGAGTAACATTTTGATTGCAGGACTTTTACTTGTAACAGAGTATTCCTACACTCTGGTACTTCTACTTTTACTTACGTACAATATGACTACTTCCCCCACCTCTGTGTAAGAGAGACATTGTCAGGATTAAGCAGAGGAAGTGAGGAGACAGTAGGCGGTGATGTATAGCCTTTAGTGGCTCTCCATCTTGAGTGTTATTGTTAAGATAAGCTGACGTCTGACCCATGAACACAATATTTATGCTGCATGCTAGCTGAGCTGGTGACGTACTTTCAGTAATGTCACGATGTCATGAGTGAACTCAGCCACAAACACCAGCGTCATGCTGAGAGGAGAGCCCTCTGCACACCTCCCTCCTGCAGCCAACAGGCCTTCTCTCCTAATCCACTCGGAGACAAGTGATGCATGATGACTTCTCGGAGAGCGAGTGAGCGGCTTCTTGCAGACGGAGACGGTGCTGAATCGGGGTTTAGTTGAGATTCTGTTTGGGTTGCATTAGGCTTGACTAAGACTAGACTCTGATTAAGTACATCTGTGAGATGGGAGAGACGTTATCTCCAGACGTATTATGGTTTAAGTGTTGGACTGTGATGCTTGTGTCGTGAGGAGAATCCCAGAGGTACACAAACTGGAGAGATCATGAAGTGTGAGGCAGACACAGGTTTGACTTATTCCCAGCAAATCCCTCAAAAAGGATTTAACAACGTAACACTTTCTGACTTCCTTACACCCTGTCTATGGCACTTAGACTCGGGCCCATTGGTTCCAACAAGGGACGTTCTGTAAGTCCTCAAAAACAAGAAATGAATAGTGTATGTTGTTTCATCTTTTTATAAGAAAGGGTCATCTCTTCAAACAGTACGGCAAGTTTTTTGTTTTTGAGTATCAGTCAAAAAGGAGTCTGCATTTGACAATGGGCCCCTGGACACAAACATTCAAAATGTCCTTCCTACAGTATACATAGTGGCAAGACGAAAATACATTTGAGTTGTTAAGCATCTTATTGTGGTCGTTTTTATGTGTCTCTTTGTCATAATTATGAGTTTCTTTGTAGCTGATTTGATCTCATTTTAGTCTTTTAGTATTTGTTATTCTTTGGGTCATTTTGAGTATCTCCCTGGTTGGTACGAGTCTGTAAGGAATACAGAAGAATATTACATATGAGGATATGGATGAGGATATCTGGGCTTTTCGGTGGCAATACAAAAATACAAAATATTGTCAGCAATTATTTCAACTATCTATAATATATAATATAATATAAGATAATAATATAATATATTCAACTATAAAAGAGGCAAGTAAAGCAAAACATAATGATAACCCCTGACGTGCTGCTGCATCTGACACACTTCTGTAAACAACAGCTACTTCCTGTCTCCCAACCAATGAAGAGGATGGATAAGCACCAGCTAGCTCTCCTCATCTCACCTCTCCTCTCCTCTCTCACACAAACACACACGTTAGTCATTGTTTGTCTTTTGCCCGTAAAGCTGTCATACTTAGAGTAACCACTTCCACTGCAGAATTACTGCCTGTGTTCACGTGTGGCGACGCAACTCTGGAAGCATTTGCGTCACTGCATTTCTGCTAAAGGTGTGTTGGACAGTTTGGAGATAGACAGAGAGGAGAAAAACATATTTGTCATCTTTTGGGGTGACAGATTGATCCGCTTCATGCGTCCACTTCCCGCCTTCTTTCTCCAGCAACCTAGTTTTTGGGCAGAGCAGATTAGGAAGTGTGTTAAAGCGTCACTGTAATGAACCACATGTATGAGGATATTTCCCTCCTAATTACTTTCACTGTCTGATTCAGAAAACATGACAGATGCTTAGTGTCTTAAAACATGAAGTATATATTATGCTTGATTATATACCCAATTTTTTCAAAATGAAAAGTGAGGAGTGTCACTGCCTGTAGACTTTTGCCTCAAAATGAAAGCCTGCTATAAGGACAATAAGGCTTTTCACTTTTTTTCTTAAGCCTTGGAACTGAATTACACAATGGTTAATTAACCAATCAGTTAAAGAACAACATCTGCAGGAAATCAGTGTAGCGGAGGTCATGTTCCTCTGTGACGTGCATGGTGTGTTGGCCTAGCCAGAGCTAACAACCTGACAGATGACATGAGTGCATAAAAGGGCAATTGTGTGTGAAAAAGAACATGTAGCACATGGAACAAACTGTACGAGCTGTCAAAGCATCAGGATGTCTGAGGGAGACAGAAAATACGTAATCTTGTTAAAGTGCCTATGTTTTCTTCCTTCATTGCAGGTGGGATGCCAAGAGGTTTGAAAGGCAACATCACTGCTTTAAGTGCACTTTAAGTGTAATGGCAGTGTGTTGGCCGGAGTCTGAGCAGACAGGATGAGACAGAGCCGAGCGCAAACATCTTCTTCGGATCAACAGCTGTAAATTACCAAAATATATATAGGAAGTGCTCTGTCATGGTGTGCAAGAATGAACAGATATTTGGATATTTCATGCTTAAAGTTTGTGAAATGAAAAGCATTTACTTTTTAATGGTTTGATGTGCCATTGTTTTATTCTTTAAATTAAAGCACCTTCATGCTTCCTTTAGAAACTAGGACAATAAACGTAATTTGTTGCTGATTTCTGCTTTAAATCGCTTTCTTTTTGTTTGTTTGTATTTATATTTGTGTTCACTGCTTAAAGGAATCCCACCAAACATGAGTTGTGTGATCAGTAAACAAAAGAGACACCAAAACATGTCTTAATATTGACACATACAACAGGTCATACAGGGACATACCCGACTTTGTTTAAGATTAAAACAGTATGTGTTTCTAATAGTTTTAATGATGAGTCACAGACTGCTCTGATCAGCTGGACTTTAAGATAGAGACATCTGATGCAATAAGAAAGGTCCCCGGGGCAGTACAAAACATGTATACTTTGCTTGCTTTTATGTGAAATGGATATTCTGTATGTACAGCCATTTATTTTAAATGTGAAATTAAAATGATATGTAGTTTGCCCCTACTCCCATTATTTTTGATTTCTGGATAATAACATCTAGCTATTATATTGTCTTTTTATTCTCGGTTAATCTAATTAAGTGCACCAGGTTTTTACAATTTGGGAATCACTAAATAAGGGTCACATCATTAGAAAATGTCCTAAGAAAAAGTAGAAAATGTCCCCAAAACAAACCAGTTCTCTGCCTTGTTTGTATTACAAACACGAGCTGGGAGACCAGACTGTTGGGTCAGATCAGAATTTTTTTTTCAAGATGGCACTCAATGAAGAATGTTCTACTTCTGTGACGTATAAGACTGTATTTACATCTTGGCTCGGCTATTCTAATAACTACGCACTCATAAGCAGGTCAGTATGATACAAAATGTGGTACCATATTTGCTTTGGAAAAGAGTCCTCTCTGCCCAACTGAGTGCATCTGCTGAGTGATTCCATCAGCATGGAGAGCATTATGGCAGGAAGCCTGTTTGTTCTTTGGTGTGTTTTTACTGTTTCGGTCCCAGAATTCACAATAACACGTTTACTCTAATTACAATTTGAGGAATCTGTTGACATTTATAGCATTGGATGTATCATGAAAACTTGCCTGGTTGTTTCAATTAAGGTATGCAATTCACTTCAAGCTGAATCGTTTTAACCTTCTTAAGAATAACACGAGAATGAACAACTTAGGGAAAACATAATGAAGAATGAAAGTCAAGAGACAACTTTGCTGCAACAAATAAAAAAAAAGGTATGCTCTATACAATTGCTGGCCATTTTAGGATATGTCAGACTTGGCTTGTCAGGCGCAGCTTTACATTGTCAGACTTTTTTAAAGTATACTTTTTTATTTGAACTTCTATGTCTCTGTTGTCATGGATAGATAGTATGTAAAAGATTCCCATTTTTTTTCAAGTGTTTAAATGTTCTGACTACTCAACATGGCCACTATTACTGAGTGTACTGTCATTTATGAGTAAATACTTATCTACTTTAGAGATTTATGTTAACGTATTGGACTTCGGCAAGGTCATCAGGAATCATCCTCTGGGGAGCAGGAAGGGCACTACATTTTATGACAAAACATCTCAAAGTTGAGAAGACATCGATTTGGAACTCAGCAGTCACTGTTCATTAACAACGTGATTAAACGAACACCTATTTGTGGTGGAAATGTTCTTTAATGTCTATTTGACTTCCCATTCACTGTGACAATTTTTCATAACAGTTATGTTACGCACTTTGACCCCTGGCCTTGACAAGGATTATGTATGCGTGTGTTTGTGTATGTTGTGCACACACTGTTTGTGCATTCATATCCTATCGCAGCATTCTCCTCAAAGCATCCCTGACCTACATCCTGGTATCATGACTGAGGGGGTGTCTGGTGTGGAAGGACCTATGGGAAGGACACAGAAAGCAGAGTCAGGAACATCAGCTTCTGTTATCTTTCACTCTATTTCAAAGCTTTTCTCAGCTCTTCATCTCCCCCTGGTGATGTAAAAGAGGTGGATATGGATGCAAAACAGACGGTGACCCACATACCTCCTCTGATAATAATAATTTTTTCTGGTTTGCCCTGAAGATGATACACTTATACTGTCCATGTGTTTGGACAAAATGACCAAAAATACAGCCAGTGTACAGCTTACTTTCACATGATAGGCTTCTGCTTTTCTCAAGGATTTTGGATCATGGTTTATTATGATGCATACATTGTCATTATACATTCTGAAAGGTTAATGCACAATCTAATTTATAATAATGTGTACTTTGTGCAATTAAAGCGGTAAACTAATTACAGATTGAGGACTCAATTCAATGTGATTTTTCTGGTTAAACTCAGAGCATCATACTTTGCTTAAAACATGAGAACACATTGAAAACCCAGACCTCCAGATCAAAGCCAAACACTGAATGAGAGTTTTTCCATTTTAGGCAGTGAGACAGAGGGGCTGAGGATGCCAAACAATTTGTATCACTGCTTTACTTGGCAAACTAGAGCATGTGATTATTCATATTTAAACAAACATCATACAAAAAGTCCAAAGAGTCCTTTACCCATTTTTATTTTGTCTCTTTCCTATTAATATCCCAGGGCAGGAAGAGTTGATCAAACTTTTATATTTGCACTATATTTGAGGTCTTTATTCTTTCTTACATTGTACTGCAACTGCTGCAAAACAAATTCCCTTGGCATAAATACAATGATGTGTTATTTTATTGACCTCTGACATGTAGCCTATGTCTCACCCTAATATTAGTCTACCTTGATTTGTCCATTCTTATTATAGCTGGTAAGCTTTTTCAAATCTGTAGTGTCATTTTGGAAAATGTCTTTGCACCTCTCTTTGCTGTTATGGTGTCTGGATCTATTTCATGCAGGCTACATGCTCTGAATACAGGAGTATTACACAATGCTGTACAGATTACGTTAACTGTATAGATATAGTTTACTTTCTAACTCAGAGAAGGGCAGAAGTATTTATTTGATCCTAAAGTTACCCGTCACATCTTGAAAAAACGGCTACATAACGATTTTCCAACGAGTAAAGCTTTTAAAATTTAAATGCAAGTTGTGGCGTCGTCAGTTCATTTGCCATTGAACTAAGATTTGATTGACAGTGCGGTCCCCGAATAAAAAGGTTAACAGGAGATTTGTAGCGAATCAAAGGCTAGTTTACGCCTTGTTTCGACCAATAAGCTTGATGTCATAACGGAATGTAACCAATCATAGCGAAGGGGTGGGCTCCCGTTCTTGGAGCGCGAACGGTTAAGGACAGAGACGGCCACGAGAAAATGGCGAATATGGAGGAGTTTTTGTACGGTCATAGCGTCATATTTTAAACTTTATGCCATTTTAATAGCTTTTTATTCTCGTCGGTGTTTATTTTATGCATTTCTGGCTAGGTTGTTTTATTAAACCGCGAACGCTACTCGTTTATCACACTAACGGAAGATCATTTGAAATATGTTGTTGTTACTCTAGCTAGCTACATTAGCTTAATAGCAGGAAACATGAAGTGCCTTCGTTAGCAATGATATGACCGCAGTAATGACAAATACATTTCTATTATTAATGGTTGAGTAAAAGGACTCTGTCACACTTCATCTGAAGTCATGGCTTTACACAACTTGGTGTTCGTCATCGATGTGGATTATAGAGATCACGAGTCAGGAGAGCAACTGGATGTCAACAATCATCTGTTGAAACGAGGAATATTACAAACCCTGCTGCATTTCGGCTACAAATATGGATTTGACAAAGTGCGCTGGGGTTATAAATTCTTCCAATCCAAGACTGGCCGAAATGCAAGCCTCATATCAAGGGGGTCCGACTTCAAGGAGCTTCGTCACAAGACTTTTGAGGACTTTGAAATAGAGTTTGAAGCTAAGGTTGACGTGAAGGATAAATCGTGTCCGTCAAAGCAGAAGCAGAAATTCAATCATTCTGCCTGTGTTCACAATGCACTCAAAGAAACCCTGCTGGACTTCCAGTGGGACAGACCAGACATCACCTCTCCCACCAAACTGTCTCTCAGGCCGAGGAAGTCTGTCCAAGCTGGAAAGCCCAGTGTTTCATTGGAGGATGAGACATCCAGCAAGGGGAGGAATTTGGTGTTTGTTGTCTCGGAGTGTCCACGCTCCAGGTCACAATTTGTGGACTATCTTTCTTGTGACCTGCCCACAGATGTGACAGATCAAATTTTACCCAGAGGCCTTCACGACATGCTGCTTCAGCGACAGGTTGTGCTGCACTGGATTGACAGTAGATCTCATGTCCAGGTGAGTACTGTTACTGTACTGTACTGAAAAGTTTAAAATATAACCATTAACTGTACGGCGGCTCAATCACTGGTATCTTTTTATTTACAAAGCAATGTTAGGGAAACTTCCATCCTACATCTGCTCCCTAATCTCACGGCGTATTGTAAATGGCTACTGCCTGAGATCGAATGCTGTGGTTGTATTAAATGTGCCAACTGCTAGGACTGTCTTAGGGAATGCAGCTTTTAGATGCGCAGCTCCGCTAACTTGGAACAGTCTGCAAAAGGAATGGAAGTTGAGCAGTTTGGTTCCATTACATGTTTTTAAAGCAAGGATAGATGCAATCCAATCGGAAACTGTTGGTATCTGTAAATGCTACTAGCTATACAAACTGTAGTCAATGTAAATATGCCATATGATGTCCTCTTTGTATTTTCCTCTTTTAGTTGTCATGTTTGTATTCATGTTGGAACCTACTTGCAGCAGGTCACCATTGAAAAAGAGGTCAATGATCTCAATGGGTTTTCACCTGAATAAATAAAGGTTTTGGATTTGAATTGAATTGAGTCATAAAAAACAACGTGACAAACTTTGACAAAATCACATTACATGTATACTAGTAAGTATGTATAAATAATGCGGATATAAATGGTGTTTATTTGGACTTTTCCCTGAATTTCTCACTTTCTTGTTTGATATGATTTAGCTCAGCAAACCCACTTAAAAGGTACTAAAAAAAGTTTACTTCTTATGTTGCATAAAAAGGATTCAGCATCTTGTGGGTTAAACAGAAATAGCCAGATCATACCATAAATCTACACCAACCTCAAACACTGCAGCTACTTACCAAAGTGGCTGTTCAAGGATGTCACTTTTTCCACAGATTCAAGCACCTTTGATCTTTTGTCTCCCTCCAGGTCATGAAGTGTGAGGATCATGTTGGTGCTGAGAAGCTGTCCAAGGTCCTCGCTCAGCTGGGTGGCAGAGTGATCCCTGTGATTGCTCTGCTGAACCTCTGTTCCACTCAAAAGCCAGACTCAGCCTTCAGCAGACAGACCTTTGCATTCAAGTCCAACGTTGGATACCTCCTGTCTTCTGAAAGGCTCCACCGCCTGGCTTTTCCTGTCACAGGTGGTGTTCTGCAGTGGGAGCAAGGTTAGTAGTTTCATGGAAGTAGACATCTACATGACTCAGCCATGCCCAAAATAGTGGAGATGTTAAAGTGTTCAGTGTTGTGTGTTGTCTGTGTATTTCAAATTCAGATCCAAAATATGTTATACATCGTACTATATATGCTCTATCTTTGGATTTCACTTTGTTTCTTTGCAAATATGTATTTGCCTGAGATAAGACAAACCAAAAAAACATTTGGATAAACATCAAAAACAGACCCAAGAGGCTTCATAACGATGTCTTGTATCTTCTCCGTGTTGAGATTTATATTTACAACGGTGCTACGAATGTATTTGTTGCACAACAGCAGAAATGATATGAAATGTATAAGTGTCAGGCAAGGGAAATTGAGTCCTTTGAACCTTAAGTTGGCAAACTAATGCAATTTGTAATGTGTTTTTCCTTACTCATCCAGGTGACATGACACAGATCTGTAGCGTCACGGTAGAGCCAGTGTCTCGCAGACGCAGGCTTCTCCCAGAGTCGCTGGAAGTTTGTCTGAAAGCAGTGCTGCAGGGCTGGGATGCCTCTTCTCTGACGCAGAGCTCCACAGAGTCGTGGCTGCTTCAGTGCTCCAGCGGCAGTGAGGAGCGAGGAGCTGCTGCTGCCCTCCAGCACCTCCTGATGGAGCTGTCTGCTCGTGCTCTGCACATGGTGAGATCACAGGGCTGTTGCACACAAGTGTGATCTCTATACACAGATCTATGCATATGAATAATAGATCTTTCTTTAACATACTAAATATACATCATACATATTGGCTCTATGGATCACTAGTCCTTTGTTTTGCTTTACACAAATTACAGAAAATATTTGTTACAGTATGGTAATTGTAATTTCCTGGCCTTATCAATACAGGACTGAAACAATCAATAAATAACATGCTGTTTGATACAAGGACAAGTTGAAGTACAAATTGTACTGAATCTTTGTCTGATTTCAACACATCATCTCACAATAACTATGATTTAAAGGCTGTAGAGATACCGGGGTTGGGAGCAGGTTGTACACAAATCTTGTTATGAAACTTTCATCTGTGGGCATTTACTAATTCTCTTTTTTCCTCTTCTTGCATATATTGCTTGTTCTTCCAGCTGTCTGAGGTGAAAGACAGCGGCCTGGTGTATTCGGCTGTCCTCTCCCCCCTGTCACACACTACAGCTCTGCTCACCATCCTCCAGTCTGGAGTCGCCCAGAACGAGCAGATCCTAACCAGCGAAATCATTGCCCCTGCCACATCAGAAACATCGGCTGATTTGCCTGATGTTGTGAGCAGCGTCCTGGGAGTAGTGTATGACATCATGGAGGAGGATGGAGACATTGTTGAAGGTAAGGATTAGGGATGGGTACCAAGCCCCGGTATTAAACGGGCCCCGGGGCTGAATTATTAAAGACCGTGGTACCGTTAAGCTCTAACGTTATTGGTCTTTTAATCGGCACTGGAGCCATCTAAAAAATATGTCATGTGTATTATTGCTACACAAACATTATATTGCAATTTTAGTGTCGCCAACTCCGTTTTTAATTTGCAAAAAGACTGCAAAATGCTTCTATGATTATTTTTAGTATTTTCGATCTCTCTCCCCCGCCTGCTTGCGAGGGGGCGGGGCAGCTTACACACACGCAGCTGCTACATGCAGCAACACACACACGGAGGAGATGGCGGAGAGAACGCGCTCCGAGGTGTGGTTAAACTTTACCCGTCTCGATGTGGACAATGCTCGTTACCAAAAGTGCAATAAGAGTTTAGCATGTAAAGGCCCAGATACACCGGCCAGTCACCTGAGAAGTCGCCGACACCGACGGTTGCGTCGCCGGACTCTCCTGCGTATTTGCCGACTTCGCGCACTGGAACACACCGCAAATCCGAGCCGAGCACGTATGAACTGCGTATGCGTGAGTGGCAATAACTCTCCTTACCAGCAGGCGGCGGTAGTGTGTATTCATCATTCAAAAGAGGCAACAACCGGAAGACAGAGAAGAAGAACAGACTCCGTGATATAAACAAACAACAAATAGCGTTTTTCTTTCCATTTTCACTCTTGTCCATTGAAAACATGAACGAACAGGAGCTCTATAAACCGATGAGGTGAAATAGCCGTCCGTGTGTGTTCCATCTTCCATTTTAAATCATTTGTTTACCTCCCTCACTTCCGTTAACGCTTCTCATGCACTGATTCGCTAGCTGAACAGCCAATCAGTGTTATCCCTTTGTCCGACTTCCGGGGGTGTTCCCGACGCCGATTCAACATGTTGAATCGGCAAGAAAAGGCGTCAGGTTGGCAGAAAAGACCCGACGGTGCGGTGCACACCACTCCGAGTAGGGCGTGCCCACGCTCATGTTCGGCCCGACTCCCATTTACTGCCGATTTCGGGCCGGTGTATCTGGGCCTTTAAGGGCGGTAACACGAGCAATTTGTCTAAACACCTTGTAAAAGTGCACCACATTCAGACGGAGAAATGCACAAACTGTCTTTCTAGCAGCTCTGTAGCCCCATCCACGAGTAACGTTTCCACGTCAGGTGTTATGTATGCTAGCAGCAACACACAGAGTTAACTCAGTTATAAAAACACGGGTTAATGATTAGAGATAACTGAGTTATTTATTTTGTTAAAGTTTCAGCTATTCTGTTTACAATTCTGTCATCAGATTATTTAATACGATTTGTTAAAACACTGTTGTTTCTTTTGATGTGAAATATTATTTATTTAATTTATATAAAAAGCAATGTTAATTGCAATATCCTTTTCAATTTCAAAGAACACAAATTGGGTTATATACATTAACAAATAACTATAAAACAACAATACTGTAGAAGAACAAAATAGAAACCTCCCCGCGCGGGCCGAATATTCGCTGCTGATTACTACCGAATATCCGGAGCCCGAAAAATGGTATTCGGGACAGTCCTACTAGGTAATGTTGATTTGCTAGTAATTGACTGTTTTTTGTTTTCATTCGTTCTTCAGACCAACCCATAGATCATCAGGTACCGGAGTGGGCTCAGCGGGAAGTCAGCCGTCGCCCGCTGACAACAGGCGTGTTGGAGTGTTGGTTCCCTCAGTCAGACCAGTCAGGAGTGAGTTCTCATTTAATGGAGTCGATGAGGTAAGATTTCATTTGAATTGTATATGGTGTTTTTGAAGGAATAATTCTATTAAACACATTCAATCATGTTGCAAAGAAAGTCCTGATGTTTTTTGTGTCTTTGTTGCAGGTTGCTGGATGCAGTGCCTGAGTCAAAAGAAGAGGGGGAGCTGTCTGTCGTACAGCAGGAGCTGATTGGTGGGCTGGCTGAATTGTATCAAACATCCAAAGGGGCAGATGCCAAGAGGGGCAAGAAGAAACGTGAGAAAGCCTCAACTCCGTTTTAATCAAGATTGGGATATTTGTAGAAGCATAATGCTGCGTTCACACCGGACGCGATGCCAATATTCGCTTCGCTCTAATCGCTCGAGTTTCACCGCGGCCGTCAGCTGTGTTTACTCACATCATTTAAACAAGACGCGCTGGCTCGGGAGCTACAACTACAACAAAATGAACATATTTGACCGTGATTTAATTGTAACACACGTTTCTAAATGATGCCGAAGTAACAACATTCTGATACCGGTTAGTAAAAACCATGAATCAATGCTTTGACAAGTCTGCAGACAGACGGCAGGCGAAAAGCCTTTTTAAAATGCTTGTTTTCTGAATGGAGATCAGATCGATCAGGCCAAGCTAACATTGTATCTGCTCTGTCCACACTCACAACAACCGCCTACAGACATAAACAAACCAGCGACTGTATTCGCCATGACACAGACAGTCTGTGGTTTGTACTCGCTTAACTTTTGTCCAGTTTCTGAACAGATATGAGGAGCTGTGATCTCTGAGTGCTAACGGCTGCTGTTTTGATTTTGTGGTTCTATGTCTGTGACGGCAGGCTGATATCCTCACCGCTGATTGGCTACCGCGAGATCGAGTCACGTGAATTTGACGCTCAAGTTTTTCAACTCGAGCGGTTGTCGCGGCCCCCTTCAATCGCCTCAATCGCACCGCGGCATTCGCATCAACCGCTTCATGCTCGCCGTCGGAGCGAATTCGCGTCTGTCCGCGTTTTATGCATTGACTTTACATGTTATCGCGCCGCCCCCAAACATCGCATCGCGTCCGGTGTGAACGCACCATAAGAGATACATTTCAGTCATAGGAGTCACCAAGTATCCATTTTAACACAAGTAATGTTTTAAATGTGAGAAAAATAGAAGAATTCTAGTAATTTGCTATTTAGATGTTGACCTGAGGGAATGCAGCACAAAATGCTTTTCTCATAAAGTCCCTTCTTCGATCTACAGGTGGCGCCCAGCGTACACCGGTGAAGCAAAAGATGAAGACCATGAGCCGCTCCCTGCAGATGCTGAATGTGGCGCGGCTGAATGTCAAAGCCCAAAAGGATCAGGCAGAGGAGGAGCAGCTGGGGGCCGAGGGCCGGGGGGCCGACAGACAGAAGACAAGGACCAGTAACAGGAACAAATCTACAGGAGTGAGCACCATCAGTAAGTGTTAACGTTTGTTTGTTTTTGAAATATTTGTATTGAGAAGAAGCATACAAAGTGTAAGAAATAGTACATAAATAAACTTAAAGGGTGCAGATGAGCCCAGACTACCCCCCCAACCCTTCCCTCCCCGAGCAGTGCCACCCAAGCCATTACAAAACGATTGTTTGTGCAATTCATCTCAGCCGACTGACCCCCCTTATAAACGAAACCATTGGACCCCTCATCCTATCTGCTCAAATATCACCTTGATGTCAGGAAGAAGCGGATCTCCTTGTGTTCTAAAATTAAATCATGTATCTTCGTCCTTTTGTTAAGCTTTCACTAGTGAGGAGGAGCTGCTGTCCCATCTGAAGAGCAGCTACGAAAAGGCTTTGGCAGAGAGAGACTCGTCCCTCCTCACCGGTGTCCAGCAGCTCCTGTTTGCTGTGAAGAGCTTCTTTGGGACCGGTTCCGACCTGGAGGTAAGACACGTGGCTTTAAATGACCCTCAAGCTTCTCACCTGACCCACTTTCATCTCAACAGCTGCTTATTATTTATCGGTAGCAGAGTTCCCGTTAGCCGGTAATTACCGGACTATGACCGGTAAAATATGCTGAAGACCGGCAAATCTAAATCTCTCCGGTCAAAATAATTTCCCCTTAGCACAATACCGCATCAGTTGCGCCACTTATGTGACAGACAAGAAGAGTGGTGGGCATGTAAACAAATGCATAATGCTGCGCTATACTTTGCGGCCTCACCCGGTTGCATAGCGACGCTTATTGTTTAGGTGTCTTTTAATAAGCAGGTAGTCATATCATTAGCTAGAAGAACTAGCTGGATCTGATCGATAAAGTCAAACCTGACGGGAGAGAGAGATCAGCTGCTGCTGACGAGTCGACACGCAGCTCTGCATGATCACATGCAGCGGTGAGCGGACAAAACACACACTTCAGGTTAGAATATCACACGTAGCTATTTTAACTACCTCTCAAACTACCTAAACTAGTCATAGATATATTTAGTTTGACTGTCGGGTCACTCATTACTGGATCCGCGAGCTGCATACTGACGGGCTGTCAGGAGAGAGAGAGAGCGCTCCGTTTATTATTCCCGTGTTATTGTAAGTTACTGTTCACTTTTGAATAATGTAGTTAATCTACTATAATTAGTTTGTTTAATATCGAATCTTATCAATTTGTTTTAAATCTCAATAAATACCAAAGAAGACCTTTGACCGGCACTTTTCTCATTTTGTCCTAAAGATTTCAACTTTAACGGGCATGTTGGTCGGGAACTCTGGTCGGGAGATGATTGTGCGTCACAATTGTGGAAAATCAAACATGATTTCTGTTCTCAAAACTATTTCTTGGTTCATTTTGGTACATTGCCGGATTGGTTTTATCAGGATATGCATGTCCACTGTCGGAATTCAGTGGACAGTTGTACTGTGATTATCTTGCATATCTAAAATGTTGTGTTCTTCGCAGGTAAAGACCTCTCAGATTGTCCAGCAGAACCTCCTCAAGACCAGCAAGTCCATCCGGCAGCTCTATAGCACAGCTGCTGATGTTGATAGCAAAGTCATCGAGTGAGTGCTTTCGATCTTTGTTTTATCTTCGATGTCTAAAAGCTGTCAAACTCAGCTCGTTGACCTGCCGCTTAACAGTTAGCTGTGGTTATAATGGCTCTCTTCTGGGGTTGTGTAAGTGTGTTATTGTCTGGTATAGTAAATAAAGGTAATACTGCGATTTGTATTCTGAAGTCAAATAAACGTTTTAAAGGTCAGTAACACTGGTTGTGTCCTCTAGGTGCAAGCTGCAGGCGTTACTGAGGCTCGAGTTGTGTAGACTTTTCTCATTAAAGCAGTCTGACTCACTGGATGTTGATCAGATGGCAGAGGAGGTGAGATTCTTGAAGTTAAAGATTACTGATAAAGTATAGTTGTTGGCCGTCTTTATTTATTTTTCACAATTTGAATGTGTGTTTTGATGAAATGCATTTATTTCACAGTAGAGATATATTTAAAGAGTGCACTCTAACCTCTCCCGTTCTTCAGGTGGCTGACATGCTCAGGATAATCTCCCTCACTAAAGACCCCGTTGTCGTAGAGAGGTTCCTCGGAGACGAAGTCCTGCCGGGGTAAGGGCTGCAGAAATAAAACTTGTTCTCTTGTTACCTCCCAGATAAATAATATGAAATAATGAACGCCTGGTTTTCTTGAAAATGTCTTTGATTTGTTACAAAACTGAACCAGATTTGTAACCATTTTTCTACAGTAATTATTTAGAATTTCCTGTACTAGCAACTAGGGATGCTCCGATCGCCAATTTTGGGGCAGATCGCCGGAATCAGTATCGGCCGATCCGATTGAGTGGGCGGGGCCTATGGGGATCTTCCATTTAAAGTGATGTTTAAAACTCAGTTAATGCTCATTCACTGGAGCTTCCACAAACAACAACCAACATCATTATTACATTCAAATGAAGTACATTATTCAAGTTTACATTCACTTTGGATAATAACACAGGAGAAATGAGCGGAAGCCCTGTCTTGTCCTCTCTCTCTTTCTCTCTCTTTCTCTCTCTCTCTCTCTTCCTCCCCCTCTCTCTCTCTCCTGACAGCCTGTCAGTATCGTCTCATGCAGCTCACTGATCCAGTAATGAGTGACCCGACAGTGAAGAATAAATATATTTACAACTAGTTTAGCTTGTTCCAGAGGTAGATCAAATAGCTAAGTGTGTTAGGTCTAACTCTTAGTGTGTGTGTGTGTTCTGCTCCGCTCACCGGTCCGTCACAGCGGGTGGAGCTGCAGGATTTCTACACACACGTTGCATACCGCCATTTTACTGTCTTTTTCGGACACACTTTTGTTTCTTGTTTTCCAAATTGCGACTGTTAAAAAAATGATGATTTAGCGTTAACACTTTCAATTTTAATCCAAATATCCTTTCTCTGTGATTGTTTAAATATTTGCTGTTTGTGTGTCCTGGCAGGTTCCTGGCGGATGTCCCCAGAGTGCTGGCAGACGTGTACCACAGTCTGGGCACGCAGCTCCCCGAGGCTCTGGTGGCGTCTCTGCCCGCCGACTTCTTCAGCGACGAGTCGGTTACTAAGGACAGCGTTTCTCCCTCGGCCTCCTCCCCTCCTCTCTCCACACACAGCCTGCTCTCAGACGGCAGAGATCACCTGCAGAGCCTGAGGGACCGCTCCCCCGGCAAGAGGAGGTGAGGGGCCGAAATTACATTAGGAATCCTAGATTTATTTATTTATTCCACACATGGCAGTTATTTTAAAACAACATGTACACTTTACAAAACATGTTCACTTATACTGGTTTTTTATAGTGCATGGTTGAAAGGAGCAGGGAGAAGAGCATCTTATTTGACCTGCCCCTTAATACAAGAAAAGAGACATTTCAGTAAAGATAGATGATGATGGTGTTATATGAATCACTTGAATGGAAAGAATAATGTATTATTTCTGTATCAATTTTAAGATAAAGCCAGGACAGAAATGTTTTTAAAGATGTACGTATGTCCATTTTTAAAGATGTACGTATGTCCATTAGGGCTGCACGATTTGGGGAAATAATCTAATTGCGATTTTTCTGACAGATATTGCGATTCGATTTGCGATATTTGTTTTTAAGCGACCCAACGGACGTTTATTGTAAAATGCGGCCATATCTGCGGCTAGGAAGGTCGCATCAACGTGCTCCCGTCTCTAGCACCCCCGCAACCCGAGCTACGAGTGAAAGAACTAAACTTATATGAAACTTCCGTTGGGTTGCTTTAAAGTCAAGCTTCAGTTTCAGATTCACCCTGTAATAGAAACATGTGATGGAGCATTACTAACCTGACTCAGATGGTTTGTTTCACCAAGCCATCTAGGAGAGCTCCATTGGAAGCCATTTGGAAAGGGCAGGCACTTTCAAAAACACTTGGCAGGTGATTGGATCAATCTGTCTAACACCTTCTATCATGGGCCACTTCTGATTTGTTAACAATGGCTGGTACATGTGGAGCACAGCACTTCTGATTGGTGTGGATGACTGACAAACAAGAACAAAATAAGTTTTTTTAAAAATCGATTAATCGTTCAGCCCTAATGTCCATGACAGATGTACGCATGTCCACTTTTTAAGATGTATATATGTCCGTGACAGATGTACGTATGTCCATTTTAAAGATGTACGTATGCTCAATTTTAAAGATGTACGTATGTCCATGACTGTATTTTTTTTTTTTAGGAGTGGGATGCTGACTCGTCATCGCAGTATGACTGAATCATCGCAGAGTCTTCGCCAAATAGAGATCCCCAAAAAGACAACAAGAGCTGTAAGATGTCTATAGATAATTCATCTGATTTACAACTTTGATCAGCTAATATTTTGATAAATATCTCTCCGTTTTATTATTTTGTAATTTTCTTTTTATTCAAATTGTCATTATTTTCATGCGGCCAAGGACCCCTATCACATGGTACAGAGCACAAAGAGAATATACAAATAGAAATCAAATGGTGTATGGCTAAATGACAACACATATTACTTAAACAAAGGAAGGAAAATTATTTTTAAATACTTACTTTGCTTAAATGTTTGCATACTTTAGGTTTCTTTAACCAGATTGTGTCTAAAGGCAGAAACATTTACAAATGTGTTTTTATTTATCATCAGCTTACTGTGTTTTCCTGTGTGAAGACCATCACCCAAGAGAGACTTGAGAAGACATTTGCTCATATATGTTACCATGGTTATTTAAACTATCTAATCCAGATTATCTAACCATCTTTAATCTCTGCTCTTTAGTCCAAATCAAAGGGCTGCGTTGCTTTGGAGAAACCTGCTGCACAACCTCCACCTCCACCTCAGAAGCAAGATACTCAAGGTATGTTCTGTTTTACAACTCATTTAAAAACAACCGGCACTTCCGGGGGGAAATTGCGGCCCCGCCCACTTTTGGGGGAAAACAACGCTCTCATTTGAATGGCGGTCAATACAAATTCTGAAGTTTTTGCCAATTCGATCAGAAATGGACTTCCTAACACACACTCGGCGGGACGTTGCGAGGCTCACTGCTGCAAGGAGCGGGACACTGTGAGCCGGCTCACTGGTGTGTGGTCGGCGAGACACCACGGAACTCAGCCTGGGCACACACACACTCCCAGCCCGGCTGCGGGTGTGTGTGTGTTTCGGGCTGGTTTAGCTTTGTCTCACTGTCTCGCAGACGGCCACTGGGCTCACAGGGAGGAGGAGGGGGGGGGGGGGGGGCAGGAGCTCCAACAAGCCGTTTAGGACGGAGAGTGAATACACATGCTATACAGAGAAACCATTGTGAGTTTGGAACATTGCACAATATACATTTATTTTAGTAGACCTCAACAATGGAATTATGATCAGTAGAAATGGCCATGACATGGGACCTTTAAATCATTTGAACACGACAATCGGGCTCGATATATGGTTAAATTAAAATCAGTAGACGAGGCTGTAATTTCGCCAGCTGTTCCTCTCATGAGCGAGGCAGAAAATAATTGTGTTATCATGCCAAAAAGCTGCCGTGTCGTTTATTGCACCTCAAACATTAAAACAAATCCAGAGTTCAGTGTTTCTGTACTTCCTCTAAGAACAAAGGACAGTAAAATAAGAGCTCTGTGGCTTCAGGCTCGACCGCCATTCAAATGACAGCGTTGTTTTCCCCCAAAAGTGGGCGGGGTCGTAAAGTGACGTAGATGTTACTCTCATCTATGGACATCAATCGCCTACTGCTATATTTAACCATACATCAAGCCCGATCGTCGATTTCCAAAGATTTAATGTAATTGTTTGCCTGACTGGCCATTGTAATCGGGCTCTTTGAAGATCCAAAAATCCACGGTTTTATTACATTTCTGATCAGATTGGCAAAAACTTCAGAATTTGTATTTTCCGCCATTCAAATGACAGTGGGCGGAGCCGTAATTTTGCCCGGAAGTGGCATGCGCGATATATCTTTTTTAGGACGTGCGATATTAAGTCGGCAAATGAACTCAAACACGTCATGTTACAATTATTTTGCTGCTTGCTACAAAAGGAAAACTCGCGCGGCTCTCATGTCTGGGGTACTTGAGTGAGTGACATGCAGGCTCTGCATGCACAGCAAACCACCAATCACAATCATTCTTGATCAGATCACAGCAGGATAACAAAGCTAGCTCAGCTTGTTGCTCTGATAACTTAAAGAGCATCTTGCAGGGGTTTTTTTTCTACATTTATGCTTAAACTTGCTTGAAAATTACAATTTAAAAAAGTGAATGTAGGATTTGATATGTTTTACGAGACATAAGGGCAGGAATTCAGAGGGAAAGGAGCAATTTTGAGCTCTGCTCTTAAAAACGGCTTTTTTTTAAGGTCATACCTCAAACGCGTCATATTACATCACAGAGGGGAAACATCTCCGCTCTCTGACCGCGGGTATAGTGAGTAGTTGCGTTGAGTTGAGCGGTTGTGTTTTAGTGAGCTGGTATTGTTCGGTAGTTTTACATTGTATTTCACCATTTGTAATCACGGTGCAGTATTGTGTTTGTGCAGGTTGCACAAATACCAGCCTGTCAGGACATCGAGTCCACAGGAAAAAGGACCGGAGCTAGCGTTCGTTCCTGGGTGCGTTGTGCATCCACCTCCCTGCAGCACATACTCTCCACAGCTTTATCAGGAAACCGTATTACTTCTCTCTCCCCCCCCTTCGCTGCTCTCTCTTTCCCCTCCGGTACACGGCACCGTAAGACGTAGTGTGGAGTTGCATTAGGTAACGCTGTGGGGGCTGTACTGCTCCAGCCGTCTCCTTTGTGTTTGTTTGTTTCCCCCTGTCTGTGTTGTTTGTGTGTGCGTGGTGGCTGTCACTCCTGGCTCCCGGCTCAACCTCCACTCACCTGCTGCAATCAGCTGTGCACCCTCCCCGACTACACACCTGCTTTCCATCAAGCCATTTACAACGGCATATCAATGGAGGCTCCACAACCTTTCTCCACCAGATCGTCAAGTATCAGCCGTATCTCGCCTCTCTCCTCCGGTAAACAGCACCGTAGTGTGGAGTTGCATTAGGTAACGCGAGATACAGCTGATACTTGCGCATTAGTTTCTGTTATGGATCAGTATCAACAGTCCTGCCAGTAACGTTACTATATTATCAATGCTACTTTAGTTATAGCCTGATATATGATAGCTAACTTTACAATGTTGTGATGTGACGTTAGCTAACATTCTGTAGCTAACGCCGGTCACTCACCAAGATAGCTGCCCAGTTCTCCACTGGTTCTCCTCACACCACAGCTCAATTTCTCTCCGATGGCCTTTATTTCTTCTAATCCTTGGCTGCTCCTGGTCTCTTGGACGCCTAGCAGGCTCATCATTATAAGGTCGTGGTCCGTCATATGCATTCGAATATTCATGTTCAACTTCTTCTGTGTCTTCTGTGTCGAAACTAGCATTGGGATCCATGTTTATTAATACGTTACACCGGCCGCTCTCCCCCTTGTTTCCCCCATGTTACGTCACACGCGGGAGGTCACGTGCCGAGGCTTTTTTATGCGGAAGTGAAAAATGTCTTACAAAAACGACGCCAGATGTCACTGTAGTGTATATTTCTGTATATTTTTTCGAAAATCTAGTGTATTCATCATTTTCCTACACATTTATTCACAGGTGTCATTAACCTGGAAGTTGCTCTTTAAGATACAGAAGTCCGTGACTAAAATCCTTCATCCGGTTAAATATCGTTAAAAAAATACCAATTGTATAGCATTAAAGTTCAAGAAAGGATGGTTTGCGGACAAAAAAAACTGCCTTTTCTTCAATTCCTGTATTTTTTCATATCTCGATATATATCGCAGGGGGAAAGAATATCGCAATGTCAGTTTTTTCCAATATCGTGTTTCCCTAGTCTGATTTAGTCCTTTTTTAAGAAGGCAATGTCGCTGACTCAAATCCAAGATGAATTCAGCTCTTTTTCCACAAAGAAGCAAACTAGAAAGTTGTTGAATGTTTTATACTTAAAGATGCAGTGTTTAATCCAGACCATATTCTAAATGTGCACAGAGGTGACGAAGGTGAGACGAAATCTGTTCAACCAGGAGATCGTTCCCCCTTCAAAGAAAGCCAAGATGCCGAGGAGCCAGTCTGTGTCCGCTGTGGAAGGTTTGAAACGCAAGAAATCTGCTGAATCTGAAGGTAAACCAAATTAATTAAAAGAAAATATATTGTAAATGAGGCAATGAAAGCTGACTTTTCATCAGAAGGTGTTTGTTTCAGTATTTATGTTCAGATATACACTGCTTTGGGGTTTTTTTCAATCATGAATTCAACACCGTAACTCAAAGGAATATCTCCCTTTTCAGAGCGACACAAACTTATGACAAAGAAAGTGTGTGAAACCCCACAACACAAGCAAGGGTCAAATCGCCTGCTATACCGGCAGAAAATGGGAAGGTATGTATCTATCGACAGTTTCCTTTAAAGAGATTTATTGAGGTTTTTTTTCTATCGTATAACTAAAAATAATTACTAATAAAAAAACTTGTAAACTGCCATGTTTTCATTTTTAGGAGATCGGTCCAAACTGAGGAGTGCATTGTGGAAGAGTCACCAGTAAAACCTGCAGACGGTATCTTATCAAATCGTTTTATTTTCCACACAATGTATATTTACGTGGAGTTAGAAGTATATCCTGTATTTGTCTTTTGTTTAACCCTCCGCTATCATTCGATTGGAATACGCAAATTAGTCATTCGGGACAAAAATGTCCACTGCCAAAAACTTTGATAAAAACATTATATTAAAAAGTTTTTTTCTCAACTTTTTTGGTTTCAATCTTTAAAGCAACTTCCACCCTAATCAAAAATACCAAATGTGTAATCATTTTCAGGATTTTAACCCTTTAAATGCCATTTTGAATACATGAAATCGCTGTTGTTTTTCATGATTAAAAACAGAGAAAATTAGTTATTTTCCATATAATACATACCTGGGGAATGGCTTTTTATTTATTTTATCACAGTCTTGGATATGTCAAAGGTTAGCAACAACATTTATTTTTTTGCATTATACAAAATTAGATTAAACAAAAGACTCACACATTAGTCATTCGGGACAAAAATGTCCACTTCCAAAAACTGCTATAAAATGATAACAGATTCATATTTTAAAAAACTTTTTGGGGTTAAATCTTTCAATCAACTTCAGTCCTAATCAAAAATACCAAATCTTAAATCATTTTCACTTTTAACTGCCAGTTTGAAACCATGAATTTGCGTTTTCTATGAAAAACATGCACAAAAAGGCAGTCATGTTTTTATCGAAGTCTTTTGCAGCGGACATTTTTGTCTCGAATGGTCAATAAGCGTAGTCGATTTGTTACACAGTGAATTAAAGACCGATTTGAAAAATGTAAATTGGAATTCCAAAATACATCGAGAAAATAGCCTTGTTACAAAAAATCAGACCATTTGCAGCAACACAACCAAAGTTATTGCAAAATGAAATGACCCATATGGACTACCACGTCCAAAGTGATACCGGACGATTAAGAACAAAAGAAAATGTCCGTTGTTTCTTGAAATTAAGAAAATAATCAGAGATATAAACCGCGCAAGAGTCTTGGGGTTTTTCGTCTTTTTTTAATTTAAGCATTTCAATGAAAATAACCAATTTACCAGTACCTTTAATTACTTGCATTAGCTATTAACTAATTATTGTGTATTGCAATTTAAGATTAAAGCAAACTGGATACTCTCAATTCTCTTCACATTATATATTTGTACATTTGATCAATTATTGTCTTTCCCTTAACTTACTCTTGTTGTGCTTTTTGGTTTTGTTCCAGACCTAAGAAGGAGCCCAAGAATAAAGAAGTTTGCTCGAAGACACTCGAACGTCTTCTACTCCAGTTCTCAACCTCGCTCGCGCAACCTGGAGAGAGCTCTCTCTGCCTCGCAGCTCTCTCTCAGCGATGGAAAGATCAGTGGAATAAACATAAAAATGGTCCGATCTCCCATGAGACTTCTCTTCGGGGCGGCTGAGTCCCCGAGTCGTCTTTCTGACCCGCCGACTGCCACCAGAGCCACCAGGTCCCGCCTGTACACTGACTCCAGTGTGTTTGAGGTGAGTTCTCTTTAGAAGTACGCTTCATCAAAACGCATCATGTAGTAGAAAATCAGGGTGTCAGGGTGTCCAAAATGCAGCTCGGGGACCATTTTGAATCAGCCCTCAGCAAATTCTGAAAGTATAATGGAATACGGCCCACAAATGAAACTTGTGCTTGTCTTGTATTTTACTTCTTAAATATAAATGTAAACATATATTACACAGTAGTATTCGTGTGTTAATAAGCCCGCTTTTTAAATAAATTCACTCAATTACATTTGGAAAACATTTCCTAAATAGTCTAACTTGATAAGAAAAAAGCCCAATAACTTATTTGTATAACAAGCGTGAAATATACCCTTCATATTTCCCCAAATAATAAGGAATGAGCTGCCAACTAGGGATGGGTACCAAGCCCCGGTATTAAGCGAGCCCCGGGGCTGAATTATTTAAGACCGTGGTACCGTTAAGCTCCGACGTTATCGGTCTTTTATCTTTGTATCTCGGTATTGGAGACATCTAAAATATATAGTCATATGTATTATTGCTACGAAAACATTATATTGCAGTTTTAGTGTCGCCAACTCCGTTTCTAATACGCAAAAAAAAAAAAAATGATCCTGCGAGCCGAAATTAAATCCACCAAGGGCCTGATTTGGCCCCCGGGCCTTGAGTTTGACACACGTGCTCTAGTGAGTGGCCCAGCCCTTCGTATATTTTTGTGTATGTGGCCCTCGTGACAAAAGTTTGGACACCCCTGTAGTAGTGGATGTACTTCTACAGTCTGAATGTCTTTTTAAGTATGTGCTACCAAAGCAGGGCTCAACCAAGCGGCAAACTCTGGGGAAGAGCCGGGACGCTAATATGGAAGTGCCTCAAACTGCAGTTCATCTAGTGGCCAGTAGGAGCAGTCTGCAGAAGGGAGCAATTTCCATAGACCCCCATGTTAAAATGCCCAACTTTAGAGCAGAAATAAACATGTTTACATCGTGGTTCAAAAAACCATATTCTCTGTATAGTTAGATCCCCTCTTCATGAATATGGATTGGGGGGGGTGAATTTTTTCTCAACTCCTCTGTTTAATTAATATTAAGCCTTAAAGCTTTTGCATAAATGAGGGCGTGGTCACTTTGATGGACATGTACATGCCTCACTGTCAGCTAACAGCAACTTGTCCACTCTGCTAGGTTACAACCATAGAGGCTACAACGTTAGTTAGTTGTAGTTACTGTACTTGACCCTTTAGCTTTAGCCGTGTTCGTGGTGATTGTGCCTTTTAGGGAATATTGTTACAAATACCAGACAATTAACATGTTGTGCTGTGCGCTTGAATGTACTAACAGAACTTCCAAGAAGTCTAAAATTATAATATTATACATGTCCTGTTTGCAGGTGTTTTGTGTACTTGGTAGCTTAGCTTGTTACTTATTAGCCAGCTAAGGACGTAACCCTTTATACATACATATACATTTTAGTTTACGATTCAGCCTTGGGTAAGACTTTTATAGTCTATGGCTATGACGCCCATAATGCTAAACAGGAGCAAATGTTAATAGGGGACCCAATTATCCCAGTGGTGGCCGCCGGAGCTAACGGAGCCGAACTCTGCAGAATCCTATGGGTGGCGTCACGGACACTACATCCATTTATATATACAGTCTATGGGCTCAACGCTAACTTTTACAACCAGGCATCAGCTTTTGGTTGCCAAAACTGACAATACGGTTGCCATTTTTAGACACCTTATATTTTAAATAATTAAGATACTATACAGTTATACATCAACCTAATAATGAACATGTGACACAAAAGAATGTTCAAATGCTTTACAGTAAGTAATTAACACAATTAATTGAAACTAAATTGGTAGGAAACTTGTCCACCCTCAATTGCTGGTTTACTAAACACCAGTAGTGCAGCTGTTGTTCTTCACAGATCACTAGTTTCTTGGTCATCCGTTGTCTCCCTTTCAAATGTGGGTTTTCATGACCTTTGTGCTGACCCCCACCATAGATCCATTGGCCCTTCAGGATCGAAGTCTTGGATTGGCCGGACTAATACATTTCTAATGTTAAATAAATGAAAACCATTCACAGTTAAGAATTAGATATTAATTATAAATGCTGTAAATTATTTATTAATATGTCTAACTATATTTAAAATGTGTTACCTTTTTATAGAGGTGATTATATTTGTATGCCAATATTTTCCTATGGTAAAGTTTCGTTTTGCACTTTTATTTTGGTAGTAATAAGATCGGGACTCTTATTTTGAAGGAACTTTTACCGGAAGTGAATGGACAGCATTCCTCTTTGCTTTTCGTTCGGGTTTACCTTGCACTTTATCAGTTGAATCACTTTGAACATTCGTTTGAGATGTTGACTGGTTGATCGAACTTTTTACCCCACAGTCAAACAACTTAATTTGCTTCGCCATTTTTTGTAAAACAAACACACGGGGTGTTTCTCAATCGCGAGGATGCTGGCTTGGTAGTCGCGTACTTCCAAGTCACTTCCTTCAGAAACGAAGCAAGTATGCTTCCAAGCCACGGCTTCGGAAAACGAAGAAGAATGGAACAGGCTAACAAGTGTGCCACTCTCTCTAACGGTTTAAACATAAACTGTACCGAAAATAAATACCTCACGATGTCTATCTAATTATGAACTTGCTTTACTTTCATGGAACACATTTTTGGTGATAACAAACAAATGTAACAAAGTAACATATTTACCAACTCATGTTCTACGCCACTACATACTTACATTTTAATGTGTGCTGCGTCGGTTCAGCCATTCTCCGCAAGGGTTTTTGAAATTGGTCCGTGCACAAAGCATTGTGGGGATTTTAAGGACGCGAAGTCTGCCCATGTGCAGCCTCGAAATTTCCCCCAAACCAAGGACGCGGCCTCGGTGGAATTCCAAGTATGCTGGAGATTGGAACAGTCCTTCGGCGGCACTCGATGAAGTAGCATCCTTGAAATATTGGCTTGGAAGCCAGTATCCTCGAGATTGAGAAACGGCCACGGCGCACCGCGCACGCGAGTAACCGTGCATCGCTTTCTGGCTCCTTAATCACACCAATGCACGTGCAACTTAAGTATCAGGTTCCGACTGGTCACAACAATAATTAAATATCACTCTTAATACAACGAATAATTAACATTTATCTATTTTGGGGCTCACATTTTGCTGTTTACTGTCCTTATTTATTTATGTTAAAAACGGGTTGCCACTGATGGCAACCAAAGGCCAAGAAGTGGTTGACATTTTTTCTGAATGGTCGCCAATGGCAACCTGGCAACCGTTACTGTCGAGCCCTGCAAAGGGAAACGGATTCAAAACAATTACTGGACACAATGAACTAAAGAGCATAGTGATTTCCTTCCTGGCAATTACTAAAGCATCTTTTCATTCTAACGTCTTTGTTTACCTGCATGTCTTAAAAATAGATATTCATGAATGTTCGTGTGGCTATTCTTGTAAAATTTGTATTGTGGAGATCCATTATATTACAGCATTTGTATTCTTTCAGCCATCTTCACATACTTTTAAGATGGTGATCCATTCCTTTAATGTATTGAGCTGGATTTTTCAGGAGAAGTAGTAGGTACATAAATAAAATCTTGACCAAGTGACATTTGACCTACTCTAAAACCAATAGGAAAATATGTGCACGCTTTCTGTAGATAAACAAATGACCAAGGAGAATTTTGTCCGACGAGGATATTGACTTTGCCATAATTACTAAAAAGGGGACTATATGTCGATGTTATGTTTACAATTAGTTACCTCTGCCTTAAAGTTAATAATACATTTAATTTATATAGGGCTTTCCTAAGAGCCGCTTTCACACCAAGTACTTTGCCGTACTTCGTTCCCAGCACTTAGTTCCCAGCATTTAGTACCCCGATGGAACTAAGAGCCGATCGCGTTCACACCGGAATAAGTTCCCTGAGGGCAGATACGCAAATGAAGCCGCTGACGTCACTTCTTCTACTTCTGCTTTGAGTTTACTGGCAGGCCGCAAACAACTTCACGGCGTATACTGCCACCCGAAGTCCCCGGCCGGAAGTCCCCGGAGTTGGGGACTGGCTTCAGTAGACTACCGAGTAAATCGCCAGAACGCCGACACCTCCTCACCACTCCACCGCTCCCATGTTTTTTTTTGTGTTGCCATAAGTTAGTCTCTCTCCGTTGGTGCGCGGGGCTAATGCTAATGCCGGCAAATACAATGGCGGCTTGAAAACACTTTTCCGATTTTTACGGGGTGTGGTTTGCAATTGGCCCAGCCAATCAGAAATTGGAACTTTGTTCTCCCCAGGATAGTACCACCTCTCTATCAGGGACTGAAAAGGGGGGAAAAGTTCTCATGAACTAAGTTCTCTTTTTGGTGTGAACGCAAAATCCCAGGAACTATCAGAACTAAACGGGAAAAGTACTCTGGTGTGAAAGTACTCAAAGTGGCTTTATGAGAATACAATTCACACAACAAACAAAGATGAAATGAAGTCAATTAGAAGCATTACAAAGAAAAAATACAGAACGGAAAGCATCATGAAATGTCCGAGTAATGAAGTTGAAGTTGAAAAAAATGTTGGTTATTGCAGGTTTAATGACTTTTTTGTTTGTGTGTTTGTTTTAGAGCCCAAATAAAACGCCAACTAAGTCACCTGGTAAACATGGGAGGGCCACACATGGGACCACAACACCAAGAACTCCAAGGACCCCTCGTACCCCAGGATCCCCCAAAACCCCGCCTCGGTTCAGGATGCGTGTTTCCCCCGCTGCTCAGAGCCCAGTAGCAGGAAGCTCTCGTGAAGTAGGTATGGCTCTGAGAGGAAGTCCTTTCAGATCTCCAGCCAAACGCGCTCTAGTGGTCGAGACACCGACTAAGGAGAGCCCTCTGAGGAGCCCGCTGAAGGGGATTCTCAGGACTCCGATCAAGGTCTTGGTTGAATCCTCTTCCGGGTTACATATTCTCAATAGCCCAATTAACCAGACTCCCAAGAAGAGCGTCACATGGTCTCCATCTCCTCGAAAGTGTAGAGTGGCAGAGAGCAGCGGTACTTTCAAGGTGCCAGAGTCGCCGAGCGTTGCACCTCGCTCTTCTCCTACACTGAGAAACAAACTGTTCTGCAGTCCTGTCAAAAGCACAAACACTAAAAGAGACATTTTCAAGACTCCAGAAAAGACTTGTCAAGTGAGCCTGGCGAGGATTTCTGAAACTCTGGATTTGTATCCTGTGTCAGAAGAACTTTATCCGAAGTCCTCTGAAAAACTTGACAGGATGAAAACACCTGAGAAAGTCAGTCTACTGGAAATGCCTAACCCTCCACAATCCACACCACCACAAAACCACAACCTGTCACCTAAACCCAACACTAGAACTAATTCGAAGACTCTTAGTCCTAATCGCATGGTGACTCGTTCTGGACAAACTCCAGCCAAACATGTAAACATTTCATCTCCATGTAAGCCAGTGTTTGCGCCAGCAGAGCGTTCTACCATTTCAGAAGGACCAGATAAATCAAGAAAGACTCCAGTAAAGTCCTTAAGAAGAACAAGGTCTGGTCAAGGTGCTGGAACCCCCAGACGCATCTTAAGATCCCAGTCTAGTGAGGATCTTCCCTCGAAACTAAACACAGAACCTGCTGAGCACTGTGAGCTTGTGGTGAAGAACATTCAGTCCGATGCAAAAGACGAGGTACAAGCAGAACCTTCACAAACCTCTGAAACGGACTCTAGTCCCCACAGAGATTCCCACCAGCTTGACTCTTCACGTTTTAACTCCACAGACGATGAAAGTATGGACATTGTCGATGCTGCGGTTGTCAATACTCAGTTCAGTGGAGGTATCAAGATGAACATCAGCTTTTCACGAAAGTCCTCAACGTCCGGAGAAGCCTTTTTGTCGAACATGTTGTCTCCTAAATCACGTCCGGCACTCCCGGGAACACCTAGCCGGAGCTACGGTTTCCGACAGACCCCCGACCGCCAACAGAGGGAAGCTGCAGCTCGTCTGGGTTACGGAAATGAATCCCCTCGATTTTCAACCCCAAGAGGTTCAGCTAAACGTAGTCGTCAAAAGAGCATGGGTACTCCCAACCCTATGACTTACCAGGTAGAAATGGAAATGCAAACATCGGGAGTTCCTAAGCTCAAAATCAAACGCACAGATTCCATGAACGCGGGCGATTCGGCCTCAGATGGCGACCCTCGATCGGGAGCTTGGAGCCCCTTAGTTGGTGTGAAACCTTCTCAGCTGGAAAGCCCCTTGGCTCTGTTCTCCAAGCACAGAGATCCGGGATGTGTCTCACCGTCTCTCTGTACTCACGTCACCCCGGCAAAAAGCACGCCTGGAAAAGGTGGGAGCGTCCAAACGTTCATTTGTCAGTCCTACACCCCGACACACTACCCTGGGGGAACAATGTCTCCCATGATAGCAGACATAATCCCCCTCACTCCTTCACCACAGAGCGGAGGTAAAGCCACCCCAGACAACCTGAACAGCTGGCCCCGCAGGAAGAGAGCTCAGATTGGGCTGGGTGGAGGGAAGGATCGGGGCCTGAAGATGGAGCCTATGCTGGGGGAGTTTTTAGAGCAAGCTGAGCTCGGAGTTAGCAGACTGCAGGACGTCGAGGACACGGAGGAGCCGTCAAACAACAAAGCAGCAGGATCAGCTTTGACCTCCAAACGGTCTCTCCCCGCTGGACCAGATGCTTCTCCTCTGTATCCACTGGAGGACTTGTACTGGTTTGAGCAGCTGGGTGGAACTGATCCTCAGGGAGAAGAAGAAGAAGATGATGAAGAAGACATCCTCTGGGCCACCGGGACTGGAGACGTCAAGTCAGGTAAAGCTACTGTTCAAACATTACAGCTCAAATGTTTGTTGAGTATAAAATAGGTGCACTGGGTCAACCCATTTTCCATTTGTGCTATTCTTATTCTTTATTACGATCTCCATTAGCACTTGCATGAACATTGGCTATTCTTCCTGGGGTCCTTAGACACACAAAACATACATAAAACAAAACAGCTCATCATTTCATGCGATTTACAGTGCTATATGAAGTGAAAACTAAAATGGTCATCCAATTTTAGCCATATAAAGAAAAAGAAAACCGTTCAAGTAAGAATGAATAAGCAATACTCTGGTTTTTGGTATTGCTTGTCGCTTTTAGAAAGTTGTTTTATTCTCATTCCAATTCTTTCACTTTGACTCAAAACAGCTTCTATATTCTGACCACGTATTAAATATGCGCTGATACGAGAGGAAAGCAAGATATATATTTAAAGCTGTAACAAGTATATAGGATATAGTTCTGCTTGATACATGTCTGAAATCAAATATATAATGTTATAGTAAATGTGTTTTATTTAACTTGAAGTAAATTAAAGCCAGTTAAAGCCACCTTTAAAAAATGTATATGGTAAAATAATAAAACCGTTATTATACCAATTCTGTTTTCCACACCTTGACAGTAGCGACGCCCCCCGGCTCCACGGCGAGGAAGCCGGTGACAGCGAGTGGGATTTTGGCGCTCACTCAATCCCCGCTGTTGTTCAAGGGAAAAGCCGGCTCTGCTAGCAAGAGAACACCGACCTTTAAAGGTAAGATCTTAATCCTGTGAGCCACATGGTAACAAACATACTCTCACAGGCAGGTTTGAAACATCCCACATTTGTTCACTCAACATTTTTAAATTTTATTTTATTTAAAAAACAAACACATTGTTGTTAATGATTTATGATTATGCAATAAATCATTCAAATATAAGTTAAATCCATAAATGTTATTATAATAAACGAGATCTACTTGACTGCACACTAGGGCTGCTCGATTATGGCAAAAATCATAATCACGATTTATTTTGGTCAATAATTGATATCACGATTATTATATACGATTATTCATTGACTTTGAAAACCTCCATTTATTGAACTTTAAAATAAATACAAATAACAATTTGAACAGTATCTTTTTAACTGTTTACCCTGAACGTAAAATTCAACTGAAAAACCAATACTAAAATAAATTATACTTTTATATTTATATTTAAATAAATAATATCAAAAATAATAAATACCAATAAACAAAATCAACAAATATTTTGGAGCGCACTTCCACAAGCTACTAAACAAATTTAAATATGATAAATAAAAATGAGACTAAAATAAATGATATCAAATATGTTGCAGTGCACTGTCACAACCTAGCAACGCTAAATAATCTTTTATTTCGATTATGTTTTCATAATTGTGGCAGGCCAAAATCGTAATTGCGATTTTAAAATATGACTAATTGCACAGCCCTACTGCATACTGTATTCAATAACAATCAGTTGTGAAACTATTTTCATCCGTCAACATTTTCCCACTCAACGAATGAGAATACCTTAAAACTTTACTGACGTATGATCAGTAAAAGTAATCTTTCACTTTTGCTCATTAGAATTATTTCTTCTTATATTCTTTAGGAAGTTGCTCAACTATCACATATAGAGCTGCAGTTAATATATAAGTTGACCAGCAGAGAATTAATAAACTCTTTTCATAATAAAGTCATTGTTTCAGTAATGTTTTTAAGCAAAATGACCCAAAAACATATGGTTGTGGCCAGGTAAGCCTATAGTTCATTGCGCTATCATTTGAATGGCCTTTCAGACAAAATGACCAGACAACCGGATAAATCATTTCAACTTCCGTTCCAGGGTGTCCGCGGGGTCTTAAAAAGTATTAAAAGTTGATAAATCAATTCAGCGAAAATGAAGGCTATTAAAAAGTATTAAACAGCATTTCCCAAGGTATTACATTTTGTAGCTTGTTTTCAATAAGTATATCAATTGTCCAAAGAGGTTGTATTCTACAGTCTGCCTGAGTGTAATCATTGAGTAGGTGTGTAGTGTGATTCTGTGTAGTTTATTTATGGCATCCCGTTGGATTTGACGTCATCTGAACAGGACATCGCACGCTCACTGCTTGATAGCGCGCGAAGGTCCGTTTACGCCGGTTGTTAAACAACATCGTTTTGGGGAAATGCAAGTTTTTGTCCAAATGGTTGGAAGATAAGGAGGAAGGACAATCAATACTGTATATAGTCAATGTGAGGTAAAGTGTGTTGCCAAGGTAACCGGTTAGAACTCCAAGTGGCGACGAGGTCTTCAAATGTATGGAAAGGGTCTTAAAAGGTTTTACATCTGACTTCAGGATTCCTGCACATACCCTGTTACACTGCATACCTAACACTCCTCATGTTTTACTTATCTCTGTAGATGAAGCAGCGTCAGGGAGGAGGATAGAGGGGGAGGGAGTGGAGGTCTCTCCCTTCAGCCAGCCAATCAGACGGGCTGACACAGGACGGTCCTACAGCAGGAAGAGGCTGCTGCACTGAACCACAAACATTGTCCGTTGTGTTTCACTGTGAGCCTTCCTCTCACACGCTTTGTCTGAGAGAGCTTTTGATGGCAGATCTGAAGGATGTCTTTCAGGCGCCACTTGAAAGGCTGGAGCATGAATGTCCCTCTCAGTCTCCACTAGCACTTCTTCTGTCTGTCCTAACCAGCTGTTTCTGTTTCAATCAGGAGATTTTATTATGATAGGTACATTTAGCTGTGAGTTGAAAAGCAAAGCAGTTCTTCCAAGATGTTTAAAATTGTTCCTGTTAATGATTTTATCAAAGTGTGTTAGCCACCCAAGTCTCCCTGAAGCTAAAATGGTGATATTATGTCATCAGTGTTTTGAAATAAGCAATTTTACAATCAAGTCTAAATGTGTTTCTCTGAATATTCATGTTTATTTATTAGTCTGTTTTTCTGTCATAAACTTGCTTTTTATGTGAAAGGGAAGGGCCTAATGATTGATTCATATTGTAAATACCTTATGTTCCAAATACTTTATGTAAATAAAAATCTGTTTTCTTAATTAAGGGAGGAAAATGCTTCTTTTTTTTGTATTCATACCATCACTGCTAGATGTTTGTACAGAGCTTCTTCTAAGCAGATCTGGGAGTAGAAAATGTCCCTCGCTCATGCATACAGAACAGCTTGAGCTGTGAAGCTGCAAAGCTGCCGTGACTCAACAGCTGCTTTAAAGTCCTGCCACGTACTGTAGGATTATATTAGGGTATGAACTCTCGACTTCTCTGCAACATTAACGTTGTTGTTTGTTACTTTCAGGACGCTCCCCCCTCAATATGAAGCAATGCACATGAGGAAAGTCACAGCTATGACTTCTTACCATTTCCTTACGGTACACCCCCCCCCCCCCCCCCCCCCTCCGCAGCTGCTTATAATCAGCTCATCACGGGCGTTGTCTTTAAACTATTACATTTCACCTCATTCTCCAGCAGCCAATCACCGTGCTGCAGCCAAACTTTAAAATGGTTCTCCTCTCTCCTGCAGTCAGCTGTGATTTCAGGTCGTCATGCTGCCGCCCGCCTTCTCCCCATCCACCTCCTTTCATCATATCCAGTACCAGGAGAGCTAATCCAAAGACCTCATCACACCTCCTCTTCATCCCATCTCCTCATCAAATCCAGATCTTCAGCATCATCACCAGTGTCTAGACCCCGGGGGGTTCCCTATATGCTCACGGCTGCATTTCCCCCTTTAGATATACGATTTCAGGATCAGGGTCTAATCGCCAAAGATTTAACATTTATCATTTGACGTGTGTCAATAAATGTTCTTTAAACAAAATGAAGTTTCTCCTGATTGAACTGATTTTGAGGGATTTTCAATTGATCAGTTTCCAGATACAGTTGTATTTAACCTTTAATCACTTATCACACCCTTATAACGCAGTGTTATTCTTAATTTCAGTTATTATGCAGCAATTTTCTTCAAAAATATGATTATTTTATGAATAAAGTACGAAGGGATCTTTTTTTTTTTTTACTTTTTCTGAATAAATGTGATGTAATACTGGTGTTAACCGTTTTAACAAAAGCCTCTAGATAGTTCTGCTGTGTGTCAGTGTTGTAAAACAATAAAGCCAGTCCATGTGAGGTGAATCCGTTTATAGGCACTGTAAATCCTCCACTGCACGTTATTTCCAAGGAACTCATTGTTACATATTTGTATTTTATCATGTAGGCGGTTGAAGTCCAGTGAAGTACTTCTACATCATTTCGTCAAATACATCCAGATATGTTACGAACTTTGAACTGAGTATTATATGCCCATATAATCCACAGATTACTGAATATAAGGAGCTCAGGTGCTGAATATGAAACGGTCTGCAAACTACAGACCGAAGTGAAACGGTCTGTAAAAAAGGTTAAGACTGACAACGACTAAAAGTTGTTTTTACAATTTAAAGGCACATTAAATATTTATATCACCATGTATATAGAATATATATGTAGTGTGCTGATCCACATCTGTATTTATTTATGCTGCAGCAGAAGATTATGGAGTCCTACAAAGCAATACAATTAAAAGTAAATGTAATCATAGCAAAAGTACAAAGAAACATATATAGAGAGATTTTAGAGTACACAATTTAATGGGAAAAGTGAGAATAGACATACCAAAAAAAGATACTATCTACATTTGACAAGTGTGAGCAGTTTTTTAATTCAAAGTTTAGGTGTAAGTATGAGTTGTCGAAAAAGCAAAAGACAGTGAAGTCTGGTGTATTTACAAAAGAGTATGCATTAACACCATGCCTCAAACAGGTCACATATTAGTCCGAACAGGTCACTGTCTAGATCTATTTGTTCTTTTTAATCATCATTTGTTATACTTTAAAGAATCACATCAGGAAAAATGTGAGATTGGGGAAGTGCCAAATCTTTTCTGCTTGTTGTTGATTGGAGGTCATAGATAGTTAACCTACTTTGTGTTACTTAAAGTGATAAGCAAAGAAAACTGAGTGCTTCTGATTTTCCATTGAGTAAAGCCAAATCTATGGAGCTAGTTTCCTGCCATTACTCCACAAACAAATATAATGCTGCATGATTCACTACAGTGTGGTTTCAAATACAAAGCACCATCTACAAACTAATGCATTATGCTTTGCGGATAAAAGACGTGTCTATCAAACAAACACATTAAATGTTTCTAATAAATCATGTTTCAGAGAAAAATTCAGCACAAAAATATTTTCTACGATTAGGCCTACTGTGTTTGTAAGTGAATCATAAGGCATTTGTAAAACTTGTGTAGTTTGTTTGTGGAGTTATGGCAGGAAATTAGCTCCATACAAATCAGCCATGACTCGCAGTTGTTTTAATGATGACTGGATTGACCTTGTGATAAGTTGTGAAGCTGAGAAAGATTCGTTATTCCTGTGAAAAAGGGAAAAATGGAGGGACTGCATTGTGTGTTTTTGGCCTGTGGGTAACACCTCAGTGGGATATAAAACCTCCTCAGTGCAGGACCCCTGTTCACTTCATGTCCTTTAGTATTCACACCACGCACTTCTCCACCACTGTCAAGACGGCCAACTTACGATACGTGACTTCCTGTGCAAAGCAATTTTCAAAATAAAACCCTTATCACCCTTTTGAGTGAGCATGCAAGTTAAAAAGCATACTAGATAAAGGAAATGCTATGAGATGCCATTTGAAACATTGATTTTTGTTATTTAGGAATAGATTTATCCATGCACGGAAATCTATATTATTCATTTCTAGCATTGTCCTATTTGTAAAAAGACTGACTGCCATCTCTGTCATTTTTGTAAATGTAATTTGACATCAGTTTGCTTTCTCATCTATCAATTCTTTAAAATAAGGTTATCCTTACTCCTTGTGAAGGACCAGGGTACACACAAACTGGGAGAGCAGGTTGACAGAAATAGGGATTTTATTTACCCCAAAAATATACAGTTCTTTGAGGATATGTAATACAATCAACACAATACGAAAAAACATCATTATACAACATAAACTCTCTGAAGCCTAAATACAACTGAACTTACAAATAACTTCAATAATGTTGAGGGCCCTCCTCTGTCTGAGACACACTGACTTCCTTCCTTCCCAAACTGCAGGTCTTTATAACCTGCTGGCCAGTCTTGCAGGGGGACAAAGACATTGTTCTCTAAGTCGCTTTGATGGAGAAGCACCCCGAACACCCCTTGGGTTTTAAGTGAATGGCACAGTCCAACCACGAAGACACATCCATAGGCAGGGGTGATTGGTTCAGCAGCTCTGCTTTTTGCTAGGAGAAGGATGAGCTGCTGAACACTGACAAAAGTTGGAGTGACACTTAACAATTAACAATGTCTATATCCGACAACATTTTGTGTACTCATTCTGGTCAAATAAAGTTGGTTAGAAGAAGTGTCTGGTTGTATGTAAGATGTTAGTCAGATTTAAGAAACTTTTAAGAGGTGTTGTTGTTTGTGAGGCCTGCAGTTACAGTCTTCATACTCATGCATTCAAACATCAGTGGTGTAAAGTAAGTATTACTTAAGAGCTGAATTTAAGAACACTTTACAGGTACTTGTACTTAACTTGAGTAATCAAATGTGTTGACACTACTAGGTGTACTTTTACTCCACTAAATGTATGTAATACCTTTAGTTACTTTGCAGATCTGAATTAATGATGGTAAATATAACCAAGTGTTAAATCAGACTTTAGTTCCACCTGGAGTAAATTCACAAGCTACCCTGCAGTATACAAAGTCATTCAGACTAGCTGCACCTTTACCAGCTTCAATAAACTATTTAATGTTCAATAATTATAAAACATGTCATATATATTATTCTGAAATGGGCCAATCTGCACAATGAGTACTTTCAATTTTGAGAGTTTAAGTATATTTTGATGCTGATACTTTGGTACTTTTACTTGAGAAGCATGTTGAATGCAGTACTTCAACATACAGTATTCCCACACAGTAGTACTTCTATTTTTACTTAAGTACACAATCTGAGTACTTCTCCCACTTCTTGAAAACATTATCTTAATCATGCACCGTGCAGTAAATAATGGAAATGCACCATTCAAGTAAAGTACCTCCATTACCTACCATATTCTGTTTCTATTATATTCTATTTTATTTTATCTACTTTAGGAACCTCAGCCTGTGACTTAAGATTTTAATTGTCATAACTAAACTGTAGCTATGCACACATGACAATAAAAGCCTTGAAACTTGAAACTTGAAACATTTGTCTTTTGTTTTGAAGGATGTGTTTCCGGTGTGTGTTTCTCCGTCCATCTTGACACCTCGTCGGTTACTCCGGTTCCTCTGGCTGTCATTCCATCAGAGGCTCTTCATCACCTGTCCCACCCTCATCGTGGGAATAATACGCTTTATTAAACATCAAAACTGAGACAAAAATACAATAATGGCGAGCAGCTTCTCCAGGATCCTGACCACCCGCCAGAAGATCGGTCTCCTTTCCGCGGTGGGGGGCTCAGTGACGGCTGGGTTTCTGCTGCACCGGGAGCATGTCGGGGCTGGAGCTCCGGTCCGCAGGAGTTACCCCGCAAGGTAACGCTTTTATTAACATTTTATGTCATTTTGATCATTAATGAAGAAGTCCTGATTATTATGCATGTTGTGTAATTTACCTTAATTAAAGAAAATGGTGAAAAAGGCTGGGAGGACATGAAAGTAATGTTAACAGCCTGAAAGAACATGACATTAATACAAGTAAAACCTACAGTTATCACTTAATTGTTTTAGAATCATTGCCATTGCCATTTTTTCCTATACTTTATAAGGTGTCTTTGGGGGTTAGGACAGGCGTCTCATAAAATGTATTATTATGATTATTATAATTATTATTACGTTCTTATCTCACGATAGGAATATATGCATTATGACTCAGGTGCACCTATCGGTCACCTTCAAATTAAATGAAACGACATCGATAGCTGTTGAGGCTGTTTCCGTAGGGTAGGCTACAATAGGGACCAAATGTGGAAAATCACGTCAAAATCCTTATTAATTGCCATCAAAAATAGGGCAAAAGATGGATGCATAGCCCTCCTGTTATAATAATGTATTACATCCAGATTAACTCAGATACATATGACTCATAACTTGTGCTATAGCTGTATAGATGGCATACTGATGGGATGGCTGATGCGTACGTGTCTCACTACATGTCGCATTATAAAGCATTGCATATAAAAAGGTAGGTAAAATGTTATCTGCTGCTCAGATAAAGAACCCTGCCAACAATGTTGCATAACGGTCACACACTGAAAGAGCACCTGCAGTGTTAGAGGGTGTGTCTACTGTTTGTCTGACTCTAATATATAGATGTTTATTTTGTATTTATTACATTTTCAACTAATGTGCAATGTCTCGTTAACATGCTGCCCCAATTTGGGATAAATAAAGTATTTAAACATTTCCTTAAAGTACTCGTTAGCTCCATTTAAAGTCGCATTATTGGATTATCCTTATTTCTTATGGTCAAAGAAGCACGTGAAGGTTCTCAAGATGGAGATGACCTTTATCAGAATCGTCAGTTTCATCTATAAGAAGAATGTATATGTTGGATGAACGTAGTGGATTGAAAGTATAATATTTTCCTCTGAAATGTGGTAAAGATGAAGTATAGCATGAAATGGTATTATTCAAATACATTAAGTACCCCAAATGTGTGCGTATGTACAGTACAAATGTACTTAGGTACCTTTTCACCACAGACTAAAGGCATTGACATTGGTTTGGAGATTAGTCTTTAGGCGCCAACCTTTTGTCTGAGTGACCCAACAGGAACTAATGCCTTTTTCTTATCAAGCCTTATTGACACAATTACCAGGCATCATAATTATAATCTAACTTCATACCCTGAGTCCTGCCAGCCGAATACGCCCAATTCCACGTTACTATTAATCATTAAACGTAGAGTCGTGCTAGGGTAAAGATACGGCTGATGGAAAAATACAATTTCTGCCTATGCTGATTAATTATTTTGTTATACTAACTACACTAACATCAAATATGTATATGGTTTATTCATATAGCAGGTTTATTTATGATTGATAGCTGCTCAGATAATCATTTTTTCTCATCGCCTAAATTCAGTGTTGAACAGTTTTCCTAAATATATCACTATCGACCCTAACAAGGGCAGATTGATAGCGTTATGAAATCATGCACGAACAAAAGTACACCAATGCATAACCTGTGCATATTAGTGGACAAATTACCGTTTTTTTGGATCATTTCAATCTACATATCTTAGCCTTGCTTATCTGTTGGCAGACAACAGGAAACAGGAACCCATAAACTACTTAGTCTGTGCTGCTTTGGCAACTTTAGACTTTGTCATGCCAAACCCAATTGAATTCCATCCCTCGCCTTAAGACGTTTTTTTTGTTGTGTTTGGATAAAAGCCAGTGTTTGACAGCAAGGCTTTTTGTTTCCACTCTACCCTGCCTAAAGACTAAATAATACATTTAAAGACAGCACCGAATATGTCTGTGTTTTCATCAGCGGGATTCATTTACTCTAACATCGAAAATGTAAAGACTGTCTTCTCTATCAGGACTGATGAAGGACATTTTTAACATCTCATGTGAAACATTGCACAGTGTCTTTTCTGCCTGTCAAATGTAATACTTGAGACATTCAGGTGTCTTCTTCAACATACATTTAGATTTTATTATAACTCAATTTGTTTTTGTAAATATGCAATATATTACTAAATGATAAAAGCCTGGTAAAAAATACAGGGAAATGTAATTCCGCAAGTTCCTTAAATGTGTGCATTCAAAACACGTTACATTAATATGAATGAATGTGTGTGTGTTATTGGGTTTGGGTGAAAAACGTTCCGTAGCCTCTCCTTGTGTGTCTGATACCATCCTGACCTCAGCAGAGAGAAAAAGCTGTAATCCGCATCTTCAATGATTCTTCCAGCATTGGTTTTGCATCACCTTGTATAATAATCCTGTATGCCGGGTAGAGTGTATTGTATTTCAGCCAAAACATACCCTACACTGTTATCATCACCTAAAATCAAATGAGTAGACACATTTTGCAGCAGGGTGTCCCATAGCCATAAGGAAACAGTTAGCTGTGTACGTGCCATGTGGAAGTGTCCTTGAATGACTCACTCACTATGCACCTGCTCCAAGGACACAGCCCTGTGCCCACACTGCAACAAGTCTTTTTTTCCCTCCCTCCCTTAACGATCAATGCAGCCATATGTTATCTTGAAATGTGTATTTGTGCAGTGCGGAGTACCCTGACCTGCGCAAACACAACAACTGCATGGCCTCTCACCTGACTCCGGCCATCTATGCCAAGCTGGTTGACAAGGCGACTCCCAACGGATACACTCTGGACCTGGCCATCCAGACGGGAGTGGATAACCCCGGGCATCCCTTCATCAAGACTGTGGGCATGGTGGCAGGAGACGAGGAGTCCTACGAGGTCAGATATCATAGTTTCCAAACACACACATATACGCTCCTTACCTTTCACTAGAAAGGGTTTGCACATGTCCAAGAGTCATCCTCAGGAACATTAGTAGGAGTTCGCAGTGACAAAGACAGCACTGACAGTCTGAAGAGCAAGCAATAACATTTATTTTTATTTTTATAGAGGATAGACTGATTTGAAATGGGAAAAGAGAGGGGATGATATGCAGAAAAGTCCATAGGCCAAAGTAGAGCTCCAGTTCAGTAACGCCAGCTATACAAGTCCACCAACATACAGTAGGCATCTACTGCTGTCAACAGGGAAAGCAGCAAAAAGTGTTTTAACAACCTTTAACAACTAAGACGCCAAAAAAAATCAATACCATTTGAAGTGTAAGCCACATTTAGAATGCGTTAGTTGTTGCTTTGATCGGTTAGTTAGTTAGTTAGTTAGTTAGTTAGTTGTGTTAATGTGTGATGGTAAATCCGATCTAACCCTTAAAGTTACCAAACATTATTGCATAAAAAATGTTAATTTCTTGGGTCTGTTTCAGGTTTTTGCAGAACTGCTGGACCCTATCATCAAAGAGAGGCACAACGGCTACAACCCAAATACCATGAAGCACCCCACCGACCTGGACTCCAGCAAGGTATCATCTCACTGTCAACACAGGACTCCTTATTGTCAGAAAACTCAAATCAGTTCTATTTGATGTTTCTCAGTAATAAGGCCACACCTCAGGCCAGTATGATTATAATGTATTATTCTTATTCATTTTCTCTCTGTGCTTTTATTTAAGTAATTGGCATGTAAGCTGAGATATAAATAGATGTCTTGCTACATGATTAAGGTGAGATTATTGTCCCCCATGGAGAGATGTAGGTTATATGTGCAGTAACTATTCTGCACACATTTGTGTACGTACTGAATGCGGGTGTATGTTGCATGTATATATGTTATGTCTGAACGTTTACAAAAATGACAATAACTTGCTGCCCTTGTTTCAGATCCACTCGGGCAACTTTGACCCACGCTACGTGCTGTCGTCCAGGGTGAGAACGGGCCGCAGTATCCGCGGGCTGAGCCTCCCCCCCGCCTGCACCCGGGCGGAGCGACGGGAGGTGGAGCGCGTGGTGGTGGACGCGCTCGCCGGCCTGAAGGACGACCTCGCCGGGAAGTACTACAGTCTGACATTGATGACCGACGCAGAGCAGCAGCAGCTCATCGACGTGAGTAATGTAGTTGCTATGGACAACCTTGCACTAATGTACATTCCCAAAGATATTGAAGTGACTGTTATTTTGTATATATTGATTGTTGTGTTTTTATCTGTGCATATGTATAAATGTGTCTGTTGATTGTGTATGTATAGGATATACATATTTTTATACATATTTGTATTCGGGATTGTGGGAAACGGTATTTCGATCTCTCTGTCTGGACACACAAACTGAAAGATTGACAATAACTTTGACTTTGACTTTGACTAAAGCAAGGAGGATGCTCAGTGCTTACTATGAACATGTTGCACATTATCGAGGTACCACCTTTTTACATGCAGTTCTATTGCAACACTTACTGTAAACTCCTGCTCGTCACAATAATTGTTTGTATAGGTATAAAGAAAGGTGAGCAGTGTTTTAGTAAACAACCTTTTGACAAAATATTTGTACAGAAAGCGATAGCCTTAAAGTACAAGTGTAATGTTATTCATAAGTAAAAGTCAAGTGAGATATAACATTAGAACAGTTTACTGTATCATATCACCAAACTCTCTTGAGAAAAATCTTGTAAATTTACATCTCGTTATCTGTAGATTTAAAATGGTAGAAGTAGTGGATCTACCTGATCTGTCGGAGGGTCATGCTAGGACACTTTCAGATATATACTACAGTCTGACACAGATGACAGACGCAGAGCAGCAACAGCTCATCGATGTGAGTAAAGCAGGGAGGCTGCTGTGTCAAAGTCAACTTAATTGTCAATCTTTCAGTTTGTGTGTAAAGACAGAGAGATCGAAATACCGTTTGCCACAATCCCAGATACAAATATATACTAAAATATGTATCAAATATGTATATCCTATATATACACAATAAACAGATACATTCATACATATGCACACATTAAGATAAAAACACAACAATCAATATATACACAATAACAGTCACTTCAATATCTTTGGGAATGTACATTAGTGCAAGATGTCCATAGCAGCGTAAAAGTGTCTGAGTGTGTGTGGGGAGTTATAGTCCAGTGGGGGCAGGGGGGACTGTGTGTGTGTCCATGATGATGTTGTGCATTATGCTTAATGTCTGTTTCCTTGTATCTTGTCTTGAATATTTGTCCTTGTTGATGTTGCAAATGGAGCTGCTGTGATGCAAGACAAATGTCAGATTCGAACTGAGAATACATGTATTATTGGATCGATGTATTGCATGGGGGTACCACTTGTGACTTGCAGTGCTAATGCAAATTTAAACTTGAGGGGAAAAAGGAAAGGTTAGCAGTGTTTTAGTGAAAACCCATTTGACACCTTTTAGATTTAACGATAATACATTGACTGCAGTTTTAATAACAGAACAACATTGGTTATTTTTCTTATTAAACAAACTAAAGAAATGATCATGTTATTGAGTAACCAAGTTTTAAACCTTGTTTCTGTCTTCCTGTGATAAAACGATCCAAGTTAGCCATTGATGATGCCATTCACTTTAATATTAAAACGTGTGTTTTCTGTATTTACAATAGGACCACTTCCTGTTTGACAAGCCTGTGTCTCCCCTCCTGACCTGCTCAGGCATGGCTCGTGATTGGCCAGATGCACGTGGTATCTGGTGAGTAATACCTGATTATAAATGTTCTGATTGAGAAAACCTTATTCTTCTGAAACTTCAAGACAAGGCAGGGTATTATCAGCAAATATCAATTATTTCATATACGTACACTTGCTACCAAAGCAATTGACCATGCGTGAACTGAAATGGGTGCATGAACCATTTTTCCAGAACTTATTTGAGGTGTGAATACGCTGAGTTTGGATCTGAAGTTAACAGCTCATGGTCATTTTGTTGTAAAGGGACCCAGGATAGACCCTTGTGGAACTCCTCAGAAAACTTTCTTTCATTCTTTAAATGAAAATATAGGAGCTCCTATCCAAGAAGTTCAAATTAAGTTACAGATCACAAATGGATGCTATTCTATATTGTTTTGTGTGTGGTTTATTGTGGAAAAATGTGTTTCTGGAGACACCGTCTGTGGCAGTTATATGTATAGATAGCATTCTCAATTCCTACACCATTTTCTCGAAAGGTGTTTTTGTCTCTTATGTTTATGTTTTATGTTTTATGTCTTGTCCTTGTATGTTTCTTTGTAAAGCGACCTTGAGGTTATGAAAGGCGCTATATAAATTCAAGTTATTATTATTATTATTATTATTACATGACGGTTATGTTTTGACCCGAGTAACATAATCAGTTATCTGAGACAGAGGGCATTTCATTTGATGTCTGTGTATAAATTGATTTATTCTCGGAGGTTAATTCGGACATCCGCTATGATTTGTAAGAACCTTTGTCTGAAACTTGCTACAGTTCTTTCAAAAAAAATCCTCCAAATCAGGCAAATTCTCCAATGCCTATTGTTTAGTTCTTCACATTTATCAGCTGTAATGCCTTTCAATCTGGAACTTTCTGACATTTAGTGACCTTTACATTTGAATTTATTGCAGCAGTAATGTCCTGAGTGCTAAGGCTATGGTAGAGATGTATTAGCGATGCAGACAATACTCCGTCAGCCCTGAGTTTCGGCTTGTGCCCAAAAATAGCCCAATGCAACGCCTTAGCCAAACAAAATCAATCAGCAGCTCCCTCTCCTCTCCCTCTCCCTCTGCCTCTCCTCAATAATTCACCTTCACTTCACCCCTCCCTCATCTCTTCTTTCAGGTCTATTGGCAGCTTTCTCTTTCCCTCTCTGGCTCCGTCTCCCCTCCTCTCTACTTTCATTTTTGCACTTCCCATATGTCATGCTCTACTTTCTCTCATTTTTGCTTAACATCCCCCACACGTTCTTTTTCTGTCATCCTGTTCTACTTTCTTCGTACTCCTCTCTCTTCCTTTCCCCAGCCGGCTGTCTTCTTAACCTATCCATTACCTTATTAAATCCCTAACAATGTTAAGTAGGTCAGTGTGGACCAAAAGTCTTTGTAGTGCCTGACAGTGGCTATGTGCACTTCACAATTTAAAATCTCATGTATAAAAAGTTCACAGCTTGCCCTTAGATGGATGGTAGGAGAGGTCATCGAGTCATTAAGGTGCTTTTCACAATTGTTATTTTATTATTTGTAAGTAGAAATATTATCCCTACTGTTGCAGTTTAGGAAAGGTCAGAACTGTATTTTTTTTATCACTGAGCAATATCTCGATTTTATGTTTTTAACTGAAACTTGGATTGAACAAAAATAACAGTGCAGCTGTTCTTATAGAATCAACCCCTTCCAACTCTAGTTTTATGAGTCAGGAATGATTGCATAAGAAAGGAGGTGGAGTTGCTATTTTGTTCAATGATTCCCTTCAATGCAGGAAGACATCTTATGGGAACTTTGCTTCTTTTGAATATGTGGCCCTTCAGCTGAAATGCTCCTCCCGAGCTCTGTTCCTAAACATCTATAGACCACCCAAATACTGTGCAAGCTTTTTTGATGACTTTACTGAACTGCTGTCTATAGCTGCATCTCACTTCAGTTAAATGGATTCCTTGCGTCCCTCACTTGCGTCGTTTCCCTGCGACTAGTCCCTCCCACCAGGGAAGCATGGAGAGACGCAAGGAAACCACGAGAAGCAGGGAAATTAGTTTTAAGAGCAATGGGACGTCCTTTCCTCCGGAGCGTCACGTGAAGCGGCGTCCGTTTGTGATGACGCCGCACAGCTGATCGTCTGACAGCAGCCAGATCAGTGCATGCGCTGCATCGTCCAATCAGTGAGCGATACACAGTAAGGGGGCGGGGCGAGTGTCTGAGGATTTCACCGGAGGATGGTCTGGTATCGCTCCTCGATCCTCGGTTCTCCGGCAAAAATAAGGCCACTTCCGGTGATACCGAGCCCGAGGAGCAAGGAAATGAAAAATAAGACAAGTGCGACGCACCCTATAGTGTGCATTGACTTTGACCGTCTAGTCATTGTTGGTGATTTGAACATGCATGTTGACAACCTCCCCACCTTCATGTGTACTCAGGTCTCTCTTGAAAATAAGATGGAGTGTTTAATATCTGCAATATGATGAATACATAAACAGTCTAAAAATAATTTAGTATACTGGAGAACCTTCATTTCTGCAAAAATGAATCCATCCCACAGTTGTTGAACTTTTTATCAGATAAACATGTCAATACAACACTTTTTAAACGTTTCTCTTTTGTTCACAAAGTGATATTTATGAGTTTTGAGTAATCCATACAAGACATTTTACTTTGTTCTTTTTACTTGATTTTTACAAGGATGTCTAGTTCCTTTTAAAGTAAATCAAATCAATACTGAATTACAAGGCTTTGCAAGCACAGTGCAGCCTTGCAGACTACTTTGAGAAACCCAGCTGTCAATGACCTGCGGCAGAAAATAGCATGTTATCTGATAACTGATGGTTCATAGTCTCCTTTCTACTTATCAATGTCATATTGATCCATTAATAGATAAACCCAATCTTCCATCAGTAATTATTAACTTATCCTACAATAGGACTTAATGAATAACTCAGCCTGGGGGAAATGTTTCAAACGTTGATTTGTTTGTAACAGGGGTCTCCAACACGTCGAAAGTAGCTCTCAGATGAAGAAAGGTTGGAGACCCCTGGTGTATAAAGCTTCTTATTTGGAGTAAAAAAACGTCTTCTTATTTATTTATAGAAGGACCATGCATACAAAAACATTAATCTCAGCAAAGAGAAGAGATGCAATATGCCAGATTATAGCTAATAGCTAATTTCCATCTGTGGTCCTCAAAGGAATAAAAGGAATCTGTGTTCAAGAATACTGGCAACTGCATCAAAATAAATGCCCCCGACTGGGTGCTGCTCCTTGATAGTTATAATGGGGCGGACAACCCTAACCCCCAGGGAAAGATATTGTATAACTCAATATTACATTATTGCACACAATGACAACAATATTTTGTATTACTGCCAATTTTTATTCCATATTTTATTTCATTTCTTTGTAAATGCTGTTATATTTTATATTTATTATTTTTTTAAATATTTTTTCTAGTTCTCTATCTGTGTTTTTAAATCTTGTTTTACTTTTATGTTTGCACCAAGACACCAAGTCAAATTCCTCGTACGTGTAAACCTTCCTGGTAATAAACCTGTTTCTGATTCTGATCATTTCTCTCTGTGCAGGCACAACAACGAGAAGACGTTCCTGGTTTGGGTGAATGAGGAGGATCACACCAGGGTCATCTCCATGGAGAAGGGAGGAAACATGAAGCGGGTCTTTGAGAGGTTCTGCAACGGCCTCAAGGAGGTAAAGCTGTGTTTGTGTAAGAGTTTGGACTGTTGATGTTGAGAGGAGAGAGAGAGGCTGTGATGAAGACAGAGGACACGGTACTTTCCATTATTTTAAGGTTTTTTACCCTTATCTGTATTCTCTATGTATCTAATATATCTCAGGATGTTACTAAATAAAAAGGGATCACTGTGAACGTGACGTATGATAGTACACGTTGAAGATCCAATAGGGATACTGAATGGCGGTTCCGATTGATCTCAATCTGATTGGCTGTAGGTCTCTTCAAATTGCATTCGAAGGCATTTTGATCTTACCACGGCCGCGCTGATATTATAACGCCAGAGAATTTCCACACCGTTAGTGTATAAAACTCCCCCACTACTCTTAGACTATTCCTTGCACCCCTCTTCTAGCATAAGCCTGAATGGTCTCAACCATATTGCATCAGTAACGTGCACTTGTTGTTACAGCAGGAGCAGTTTCTCAACATTTAGCAGTTTTCTCATTATTTATTTTAATTTGCTTACTTTAACATAATTTGTCATGGTGGGGCTAAGGTGGGGCTAAGCCATTTCTTGGTATGGCTGTAGCCTACCCCAGCCATACCCTGATGCCGCCACTGACTGTAGGGATTGTTTTAGTTTAATACACAGTCAAAATGTCTCTCAAAATGGTTACCTTGGTTGGTGATTGGCTAATGGTTACACAAGCTAAACATCATAAAGTGGCCAAAATCTGTTCAGCTCATTTTCAGACAGGTTTTTATATAAATGGATCAGGACAAAAAGTGAGATAATCTTTTTTCCTGAAACTTTCAGAGTCTCTTTCCACAGAGGGGACACATGTTGATGTATACAAAATGTGAAAAAGTGGACTTTGCACAATAGGTGACCTTTAAATGATTGCCTGTGTGTGTCTCTCAGGTGGAGCGTCTGATCCAGGAGAGAGGCTGGGAGTTCATGTGGAACGAGAAGCTGGGGTACATCCTCACCTGCCCCTCCAACCTGGGCACGGGCCTGAGGGCCGGCGTGCACGTCAAGCTGCCGCTGATGAGCAGGGTAACACAGCAGTATTAATAGAAGGAACAAACTATTTATATTCACATTTCAGCAGATCATGAGCCTTCTTTTGTGCCACTGTATTACCAGTTTCACACGTTAAAAATCAGAGCTGCTGCATGGTGTTTTAACATCAAAGTATTACGTTCTGATTATAAGTAGTAAGTGTCAAAAAAGCATGAAATCTTATTGATCTTTGCTGTATATTATTTTCTCTATTACAGATAAGTATGAGTTAATTCTGTTTCATCTCTACTGTTTATGTCTTTTACAAAAGGCAAAATTAGTTGTTAATAATAATAATAATAATGCATTTTATTTATGGGCGCCTTTCAAAGCTCTCAAGGACACCTTACAGAGCATAATTAAAGACAAGCAACAAAGAAGGTCAAACAGTAATTCGAGACTTAAAAAACAAAGATTTAAAAACAACAATGAGTTTAGAGGAATTATGATATAGAATACGGCAGTTTGAAAAGGTGGGTTTTCAGGCAGGATTTGAAGGTTGAGAGTGAGTCCACATTGCGGATGTCTTGTGGGAGAGAGTTCCAGAGACGGCTGAAGGCTCTTGACCCCATGGTGGTCAGGCGGGCAGAAGGTACAGTGGATTGTTACGGCAAAAGATCTGTGTACTTTTGCAATTTGGCTCACCTACATTTTCATAGTGCAATTCACTGCTGTTCTAAATATGGACACCTGCATTGTCATGACTACATAATCAAGAAGCTTGCAAATGGGGAGCTTTGCTAACACAGCCAAACATTAAGCACAAGTCATAGCAAGCTAGCTGATATAACGTAAGTCAGCTCAGCGTGTGTCTGTTAACGCACGAAGCTCTCGCCAACAACTAAAAGACAGTCCAGAGGGTTTACTCTTGTCCGGGCCTAATAATAGCAAATTGAGAATTATGCTAATTCAAGTGCTTTGAAGCTGTATAGAATAATAATAATAATAAAGCTTTATTTATATAGCACGTTTCATACAACACATGCAGCTCAAACTGCTTTACAAAATGAAACATCACAAGTTAGAATCAAACAACAAGAAATTCCCCTCAGATTATTTGTTAAGAACTTTAAAAGGTACATGCAGCAAAATATAACATGTTATCAGGTTAACAGACACAAGGAGGTCAAATATATGATAATACAAATAAAATAAAGAATGGTTTCTCTCTGACAGATAAGACACAAGACAACTGAGTCGATGCAACAATATAGGTTCAACAGAAATACAAATATTAATAATAAAATAACTCCTCTCCCCCACCCCCAAGGACCCCCGAATGAGTAAGATCCTGGACAACCTGCGTCTGCAGAAGAGAGGGACGGGTGGCGTGGACACCGCTGCTGTAGGCGGGACGTACGACATCTCCAACCTGGACCGCCTGGGACTGTCTGAGGTGAGAGGCTGTGTATAATAATAATAATAATAATAAGTTTATTTAGTATAGCACCTTTCACAGAAATAGAATTCACAAAGTGCTTCACAAGTAAGAACACAAGACCACAGAAACATGAGAACAACATGAGGCAGAAACTTAAGGTTAACATAAAAACAAAACACAGACCACGTGGAGTCCTGAGAGGAACAAACATGAGAACAGAACACATCACACTCAAGTAGAAACAAAAGCCAATGTCAAAAGTAGGTCTTCAGTAGTTTTTTAAAAGCTTCTACGGAGACTGCAGAGCGGATGTCTTTAGGGAAGAGAGTGTTGGAGCTCCACCTGAAAGGCACAGTCACCTTTTAGACGAGACCGTGGGAGAGCCAGTAGGCTGAAGACCTAAGTGACCTAGTGGCGATGTAAGGATGGAGAAGGTCACTTATATACTCCGGTGTATTTCCACGCAGTAGGCTGAGTGAAGGCGAACGGTGCGAGGAGCAATTATCTACGTTTCATGCAGTGGGTAAAGCACAAAGCATGTTTCTGTTCATTAACATCTACGGATGAACTAACCAATAGCACCGGCTTACAGTTTTGTTGTCCATATGATTGACTGGTGGAGATATATCAGTGCATTTCAGGGCAGGAAATATGCATGCTCTCTCAGTTAATCGCCCCTATACAAACACAGATTCAATATTTATTGCGTCAGTTTTGATCAGTTACCAAGAGGGAGGCTGTGGCTCAGTGGGTAGTGTGCTGGACTTCAAATCAGGGGAGAGCAAGTTTGAGTCCCACTGCAGTCAGCATGTCGTTGTGTCCCTGAGACACTTCACCCCAAAGTGCTCCTGTGGGGATTGCCCACAGTATTGAGTATGTAAATCGCTTTGGATTAAAGCGTCTAACAAATGACATGTCATGTAATGTTGCCTTGAAGACATCAGTAATGAATATTAAAACTGCACCAATGTCAAATGAATGTTTAGTGCCAACAATTTATTTTTGGAACTTAAGTAGCAATTGCATTTTTGCACAAAAGAAAGAGGGGTTTTTGTTCCAGACCAAAAGGAGGTAAATCTGTTTTTACGAATTGCAAGAGGAGAGGATAAAGGGAGGAGAGGAAGAAGGAGAGGAAGAAGGAGGAAGAAGAGAGAAATGTTCTTGTGCAGTCTGTACTTGTAGTTAGTATTTGTCATGTCCTTGTTCGTCATACAGTACAATGGAGCTGCTCTCTATTGTTGTGTGTGTGTGGTCATTTATTTAATTCTGATTACATGGAGAGAGGAGATGGCTCTTCACTTAGTGCTCAGTAACATGCTGCAGATTCTAATTCATCTCATTGTCTTATGTATGACATGTAGATGTCTCTTTGCTATTGACTGAACACAAGCAGCAAGTGTGAATGAAATCTAGGACTTTTAGAGATGTCTAAATGTTGGAAGTAGAGAAGTCTGACTCCAACATGTTTTTTGTTGGGCTGTTTGTGTCTTCCATCACTCAGACGTGTTTCCACTCAGGAGAGGAGCACTTTGAAGGCGGAGTCAACAAAGTAATAAATGGAGGAACAGATAAAGCAGGGAAAGCTGGAGCAAAGTGTAGGAGGAGAATAATGATTAGAGCAGAGACAGTGTCCCGGGTGTGGAAACACTTTGGAAAGAGCTCTCGAGTCTTAAAAAAGTATTTTCATGATGGTCTAATTCAGTGAGGAGATTCAGTTATGATGAACACATCAAGGTTTGACAACTTAAAAGCGTACAGGGACGTAAAAAACCTGTTTATGTAAGTGTGATTTTAATAGAGATTTAAAAAATGTATCTGATTTGCAAGCCCACTTTCCTCAGTTCCTCATTGCAGTATGACCCACAGTGCAGGGAACATGAAAGTGAAAGCCAAGTGAAAGTGAAAGTACTATCCAAATCTGGCTCTGAAAATAATTATTGTTGGAAATTCTTCGTCTTCGAAAAACTACATAATCTGCAACTATAGTTGATCAACTTTACTGATGCAGCAGTTTTAATGAGAGCAGCAGCCACGTGTCTGTTTCAGAGGTGGGCTTTACTTTGGCCTTTTGTTTAGAGGAGGCATTCTTTAAAAGGTTATTGAACGCTTGCTGATGCCGTCCGGCTGCTTGGTTAAGAGCGTAGACTGCTTGTGTTTATATTTGTCCATACTTTAGTAGTGAGAGGTTTGCAGATGTCTGGGCTACAAACTGCTCTGTGTCCGCAGTTACAGACAGTACTTGGATAAAGCTTTGCATTCTGTACCTTTTAATTAGGGCTAAGATATGTTGTTGGGAACCAAATACAGAAATATTGAAGCTTTTAAAAAGCACATGTTAACCATAAATGAAAGGATTTGTATCATGCTGGGAGACTATTGTTGAGGCATATCATGAGAGTGGTGTAATGAGGGACTGAGCAAATCAATAAATACATCATCCAAATAAGATTGTAGATATTTAAAATAGTACAAATCAATATGTTGTGGTCTTTGTTGATTTGTTGACATTCCAAAAATGGGAAAATTCAGGAAAAACATAATTGGGGAATGCATTTGAAACAAAAAATATCCATAAAAAAAAAAAAACCTCACTCAATTAATAATTTGTGTACATTGATGATCATATTTTAATTTTAAAATGACTTAAACATGACGTGCCCCCCCCCCCCCCCCCATAGGTCCAGCTGGTGCAGACGGTGATTGACGGCGTGAACTACCTGATCGAGTGTGAGAAGAGACTGGAGAAGGGCCAGGACATCAAGGTGCCCCCCCCACCCCACAAACTATTCAAGTAGACCACCCCCACTCCCCACCCCACAAACCTCTGGGCACACACCTGCACACACCCCCCCCCCCCTGCTCTGTTCCCATAGATATGATCAATATCTATGTAACCTCTCATTACTCCCACTACTTATCTCATCACCTTCCCTACAGTATGCCTCTCTATAATATAATCTACATATATAACATATATATGACCCAACCCAGATTACTGCATTCTTTTGGATGCTTTTGAAGGGTTTTTATATGAAACTCAAGATCAAACGTAGCTATAAAATGGCAGCAAACATTTATGAAGGATGCACAAACTGCAGGCTGTTGTAAAGGAGCAAAAATGGCCGCCTGCTTGCCCAGTCTAAAATGGCCGAACATTATCTCTGCTTCTGAAAACACTCCTCGGCCCACTAAACCTGGCTGTACCTCGCCTGAGTCCCTTCCTTACGCATGTCCTATACTCAGAATATCACCCCCGCCCCCCCCTCCCTGTGTGATGGTGCCTCATCTTATTATGTGATGCTTGTGTAAGTCCATCCATTTGTGCTCCTACTCTCCATCGTAGATTGTGTTTCTTTTCACTGTAAATGGTTTTGAATGTAGATTAACCGACTGAAGAGACTCCAGAGGATTTGTATGTTTGGTGACACACTGCTGTCAAACTGTTGAAACACACACACTGGCCGGGCTGAACCCTAAACAACAGAAGCAATATCATTTCAGCTCATCTTGAATGTCACACTATAATATGTTTTATTAAAGAAAACCTCTATTTAAGAGTACATCCGCTGTCTGTCTCTCATTTGTTGATGAAGCGCTGTTTGATGTTCTTGTTTCGACATGACAGCAGTGCCATTCTTTGATTTCCAGGAGGATTGTAATGCTGGTGCATGAATCTCAGGTTTTAGGTTACCATGGCAAACCAGCATGAGGAATAGTGATTGCGATCAGCGTGGTTGCAAAGTGTGACAATGTTCAGTCAGATGCATAACTAACTGTATGCTCATGTTTTCACACAGGGCCAAGCCAGATACATATGGAAAATTATAGCTTTTCTTTACATAATTACACATTAGGAGTAGGACACTTGCTTTTACTTCAAAGGCGATCTTCTCTCAACTTCAATGAAAGGATACAGCAGGTGATTTCATATTGTTTTATTTTCACCAAATAATCCCAGTAGAATAGCTTGATATCTTGTGACATTACAGAAGCTATGAGAAAATAAATTCTCATCTAAATAGTTTTCTCTCCTGTGTTTTGATTTGTTATGATTGAATTGAGTTTTAACAATATGACCTCAAATGTTTTAGGACACCAATATGCTAACTGCGCTAGCATCGCTCACTTGAGGCAATACGTATCAATGTTTTTACTCTGCATCTCTGACATTGGCTTGTTTATCATTGAAGCAATTGTTCACTTCAATTCAGTTGAAGTGAACTTTAAGAAAGTAAAAACCAAAAGTCAGAAACTACTGGTGTTGCTGTCACAAGCACACTGGGGACGGTACAACAATATTAAGAGAAACATTGTTAACTTTGTGTCTTTTATTGGGATGTTTTTACAATAACAAAATATAGGATACTGCCTGACAGACCTCAAATAATACGCTCAAAGAATTGTGTGCCATTGCTGCCTTATCTGCACCAAAGGGTTAATATTACACCTTCAAAAAAGTGCCCTTTGTTGAAGAATGAGCTCAAAGACGCCAGTACTTTTCCTCTGCAGTGCAGGCAGTACAGTATGTAACAAGCGCTTTGTCCCGTCGTGGATGAATAGATTTTTATTGTCTTGAATGAAGAAACCGGCAACATTTTTTCCAGTGTTGTGGTCTGGACCCAGGGAGACAAGGCGTCCTGTGTTTCGGAGGAAGACGCAGCGCAGACGTCAGAAGTGTTGGAGTCGTTAGGAATCTGATTCTCTCTCTTCAAGGATTCAGAGGAAGCTTCTGGTGTCCTCAATGCATCCTCCCTCCCCTCCTCCCTCCCTTCCTTCCTCTCTATCTCGCTCATGCACAATGCTGCAGACCGTTTTCCTCTCCTCCTCCTTGGCTCCAGATATGGATGATGAGCGAGCAAGTTGCCATGGAAACGTAATCACAGAGGCAACAGGGGCTCAGATTTGAGATTGAAGGGGCTTTGTGGGGGAACCGAAAACAAATCTGTACAGCACAGAGAGAGAGCTGGAAAAACACACACTCACACACAGAAAACAGTCAGGTTTCAGGGCATAATATGAGGATTAAGTCATTTGCATTAATTAGTCTAATGTGGAAACACGATAAGACATTAGTGTGGGAGAATTGAGTGACCTTGACACAGTTTTACAGAACACTGTCTAGCTCACCTCCTTTGACACACAGTGCAGATGAAAAACAAACCCAAGCGTATCCTCTCACCTCATTTGACCTTCAGCTGTTTCCATCGAAGTCTGTTATTTCCATCTCCGCTGGAGGTTTACAGTAAACGGTGGCTGCTGCAAAGGAGGAAGGACAGCCCTGCTTTAAGGGATTAGCACAGCTTGTCTGAGCCAGAAAGAAAAGGGGGGTGTGTGAGGTGCTTTTGAAAGAAACTGGTGTTTTCAGGAAAGAGGGGCTTATAATAAGACAAAAATCCATGAGTGTATAAATAACCGTGTATACTTTTAACCAGCTTAAGAAAAAACACTTCTTGCAGGAAGCTTAACCTGCAGGCAAATAATACAGAAAACAGTTTGTATTATAAAGAGTCCATATACTTTATTATCAAATTATACATTACTTTATTGACATATGACATTAAACGATACAAGTGGTGACATATATGCAGTTGTATCCTGCTTCATGCTTTACAGTATACATTAGCTGTAAAAATGCATATCAATAATAAAAAGGGGGGCTTATCAAATTACTATTGCTCTTTCTTAATTATTATTGCATGTCAAGGTATTGCACATACCCTTATTCAAAATGATATCTTTAGTCCTGCTGGGTGGTGGTCGTGGTGGTTGGTGGACATTTGTGTATTGTATGGTAGTTTGTTCATGTTTTGATATGGGAGGCTGTGGCTCAGAGGATTGTGCGCTGAACTTCAAATCAGGGGGTAGCAAGTTCAAGTCCTACTGCAGTCAGCATGTCGTTGTGTCCCTGGGCAAAACACTTCACCCCAAATTGCTCCTGTGGGGATTGTCCACAGTACTGAATGTATGTGAGCCGCTTTGGATTAAAAAGCGTCCAACAAGTAACATGTAATGTAATATGTTTACAGTGCAATACTTGAGAAAATAAAGTATAAGAAAGGGAATTCCAAAGTCCATAAGAAAAACCTTTAGATGAAACCTAAAGGGATCTACGACTAAGGTGTGAATAATTTGAGTGCATTCACATTACAGTGATTAATACATTTTGGTTTAAATAACAAACCTTTCTAAGGACATATTGTGGAGTCATGTGAACCACTGTGCTGTCAGAGAGCTCCCTCTGCTGGCATTATAGGTTCACTTTATATGAGGGAAATGTTTAGCACACAGTGTCAAACTCAAGGCCCGGTGGATTTAATTTCGGGCCGCAGGATAATTTCTTCACACCTGCACACCTTCACTCCATCCTGAGGGTTTCCTCAGTTCAGAGCCTGAGCCCAAACATTGATGACCTTGCACCCAAGATGAGATGCCAAGAATCTGCTTCAACTAGCATCACAGAGCAGCACCCTGAGTTCGCGTGGATGTTTCCTTCTGCACTTTTTTCTTGCGACAGCAGGGCATGTTTGGTTTGTTCTTTGAGGGAAATAGTTTTTTTTAAGCTGTTGTTGGAAAAATGTAATCATAAGAAATGACTTTGCAGATAGAGCCATAAGAAATGTATGCAACTGATTATTTAATGTTTAATGTTGTTTTTATAGGCAATAATTTAAGCTTTTTTAGTTCCAGGCTAATAAATTCATTTCAACACGTTCTGCGATAAACATTGAACCAGTCTGGCCCTCGACTAGTACAGGTTTTATAATGGCCCACTGTGTATTTGAGTTTGACACCCCTGGTTTAGCATGTTCTGTTTGCATGTGACTGTGTTAATGATTAGGACATATTATCTCCTGGGTTTCTTTAAAGTGGACCTATCATGCTATATTTGAATAATATAGTGTAGGACCAGACCTATATAGCCTAAGGCATATTTATACTTTTTACTTTTCAAAATACCAAACAGATCATGCATTTTAGCCATTCCTCATTCCGCTCAATTTAACCATAGATATTTTAACACTGTCTTTGCATGGGCTGATTCTGTGAGAACAGCACCATCTACAGGCCGGCATATGTACTACAGCGTCTCCAGCGATTTCGAACAATGCTTTCGTTGCAATGTCCGTGGCTGTTTCCTCCTGATTGGTGGAGTTGGCCCAATAGCCGTAGCGCCACTTCTGTGACTTCACAGAAGTGTTCAAATCTGGACCAGTCTGTATCAGATGCGTTGCAGCCCCTTTTTAAAGAGATTTGGGTATGGAGGAAAATTGAGAGGGTTGTGTTTTCTGACACTTGGTGAGTTCCCTGGAACACGGGGGACACATATTCAAAAAGACGTACAAAAGTGCATTTTGCGTTTACCTTTTTTCATGTTGAGATTGAGATAAAGAAGAATTCAGACAATAACATAGAGGCAATTACAAGAGTTGTTAAAAGATAAATGCTCTTGGATAACTGGCTGATTTAACGTGTTGCACACTTTATGTGTAACTGGAAAAGCTGATCCCTTCAATATGTTCATAGCCAGGTTAAAGTATCAGTGGAGCCAAACATGTGCTGCTGTCTCCCCTCCGTCCTCCAGCTTTGACAAAACCCACCTCTCGTTCTTCTGTGTATCAATTAATCTGTGGTCTTTCGGATTATTTACAGCTGTAATTAGGGTAATTTACAACGTGAGCATGATCTTATCTAAAATAACAATAAGATAACATAAAATAAGATGGACCGTTATAAATCCCTGTGGGGAAATTAGGGGTTAAAGGTAGGGTAGGTAAGAATGGAGAAACTAGCTCGAGTGTGCTAGAATTTGAAAGTACGCAGCCGGAAAAAATCTGCCCCTTCCTTCAGACTTCCTCACAGAGCCCCTCCTCCAAAACACACACGAACGCGCACATGACCAATGAGGGCACGAGATAAGTTTGTGCACAGATGGAAGGCTGACAGGCAGGTAGGCCATCCAGTTACTTTAGCCGGGCCGGCTCAGATGATTGGTCGTATTTTTTACAGTACCACGGCTTCCACAGATGAAATGTTTTTATGTATTTATTGTCAAAGCTTTTAATATATTCATTGCTATCGGGATGTTAAGAGCATTCCATGGAATATAACAAAAAGTGTTTCTGAAGTGAATTACCTACCCCACCTTTAAAAGTATATTTTGACACAGATATGCAAGGCCTCAAAATGAATTTATAAAACTTGAATCACCTTAATGTTTTATGTACTTACATTATGCACTTACATCTTTGGTGTATAATGCAGAAATAAACTAAGTTGCAAATAAATAGATCTATTGAAAGCTAGAAATCATCATGAATCATGATTGGAAAACATTGTACTTCCTGTATTCATTTTGGAGCACACATATCTACTTTGGCTGAAATGAAGGCCTTGCACCATTGTGTCTCCTTCAATTTGATTTCTTTTTATGTGGAAAGTAAACTGTATGTTGCATTGTTGGAGGTTAGAGGTCTATTTAACTGCTGTTTAGTTTGTGCTTGTACTTTTCTAATAATATGTTCAAGTTGCTAATCAGGAACAGGGGAGAAAAACAAAGTGGATGGATAAAGGACCAACAGAAAACACACTTTGGGTAATGAAAATTATAGTTTTAAAAGCGTTTGTCATATCCCTAATGGCTCCAGCACACTAAATCCTGGGGGCTTAGCGTTTTCCACAACAGATACGTGGCACACAGACAGTAGAAACATGTAGATCGACGTGGAGATCCTCAGCGTGATGTACCTGTCATCTGACGTCAAACTCATGACTCGTACCTGTTTTTTCCATCTCAGGAACATTGCCAAGCTCTATCCAACGCAGAAATGGAGATGGCTATCCATGCCTTTATTATATATTATATATTGCAATGCTCTTTTTTCCTGCATCAACAAAACATCAATAAACTGGCTACAACAGGTCCAAAATGCTGCAGCCAGATTGCTCACTCGGTCCAAAAAAACATGCCACCTCACTCCGATCCTTTCTGCCCTGCACTGGCTCCCTGTCCATCTCAGAACCCAATTCAAAGTATTGGTTTGCACATATAGAGCTGTCCATGGCCAAGCCCCAGCCTACATTAACGACCTGATCCACCCTCACAGCACAACCCGGGCCCTGAGGTCCTCTGAGCAAGGCCTCCTAAAGGTGCCCCGAACCAGGCTAAAAACTAAGGGGGACTGTGCCTTTGAGGCGGTGGCCCCAAGGCTTTGGAATGAACTCCCCCAGAAGCCTCTGTCTCAGAGATTTTGAAGTAGCTGTCTTTCATTGGTGTGTTACCTGCTGTGTTTTATGCCTTTTATTCTGCATTTTATAGCTGTACTTTGAATTGTGTATTGTGTACTGTATACTGTAAAGCACTTTGTAAATTCGTGTTGAGAAGGGTGCTATAAAATAAAGTTGTACTTACTTGCTTATGTCAGTCAGGGCCAAGGATGTACTTCATTTTAAAACACCTGTGATTTATATGTTAAAACGTTTGACTTCAACATAAGTGCTGCCAGTGAAGGAACATCTAAAAAAAAAAAATGGTGTTAATGATAGATAGAAAGATAGGATTTAGAGCAGCATATGGATTTAACATGTCATTTATTGCACAGGTTTTAAATGGTGTAACTTGAAAAGCTGACAGGTGTCTAATGACAGCCAGATAAACCTCTTAGTGGACCCCGGAGCAAAATCGTGCTGCAGTCTCCCCTCTGTCCTCATTTCCTGCATTGAGTTTCCACCACAGTTTTTCTCCAGTTTCAGCACAACCCACCTCTTTTTCTTCTGTGTCTCAGTTTATGTGTAGTAATTCTGATCGATCACAACTGTATTCTATTCAGGGAAATACAAAGTGTGAGCACGATATAAGGTTAAATATCGATGCAGGCCCTGGGAGAACTTATAACAAGAACTAGTGGTAGAGACTAGAACTGCAACCATAAACTCATAATTGGCTACTATTTTTTATGAAGAACAACTTTTGGGGAAAAAAAGTTGAAACCCTTCAGTTTTGAGAATAAAAAAAAAATATTTGATTGCTTTTTTATTGAAAAATTAAAATACCACGGCACACCGGTTGTGTTTTAAGAATGTATTCTATAGGAAAACAATAATTCCCAGAATAAGTGATGTCTTAAAATGTACTGGGAATCGCATGTTCTTTATTTAATTAAAAAGAAAAAAAATCCAGAGTAATTGATGCAAGTATTTCCAAAGACACCAGCAAATGTCCTTACCTAAAAGAAAATGCCAAATAAATATGTTTTTCACAAAATTAGCAATTATTCAGATTAAATCTACACCTTAAATAATTACACATTTAGAGTTATTTGTGCTTCATTAAAAAGCCATTATATCAAACAGTCAACTAGTAACATCACCGATTCTATGTGTGATTTTTGTCGAGTTCTGATTGGTCCTGAGACGACGAGCTCTCATTTGGCAGATTCCCATTGGCTGACTGAGGCAGAGTGACAGGTCAAATGGACCAATGGGAGGCTGCCACACTGTGGTTAGGAAAGGTCCCCGCTGTGTAACTGCACATCTCTCTTTCTCCAACATCAGCCTCCAGTCTGCTTCATTTGGCCCTGTCGGAGGAGCTTTCAGCCGCACAAGAGCTGAAGAGGAGGGCTACCCACAGAAACAATTTGCATCTTTTTACTTTGTTAAACAAAGTAAACCAGCCATTTTAACATGTTGAGGGTGCTGGTTTTGGCTGCCCTCGCCGGCTTCATCGGGGCCAGCGACGTGCATGACTACACGGATGATGATTTCGAAAGCAAAATTGGACTCCATGGTCTGGCTCTTGTGGAGTTTTTTGCCCCATGGTGAGTATTTCCTATAGATTGGATAAAACATAATGCTTTGTGGAGAGCATTTTAGGAACTATGTGGCAGATTATCAGATTGTGTGTCAAATAGTCTTCCTTTTATTGGCTAGTAATCAAACATTAGCATGTTAGCTAAAAGCGGAAAGGTCTAAATCCTAGCTGTTCATTCATAGGTTCTGTTTAAGTGCACCCGTGATTGACAGACATGTATTACTTGACAGTGCATTCAAACACTAAACTGTAATAAATGAGGTTTCCTTGGTAATGATTTGCTGTTTTTAGCCGCTGTAAAGCATTTGCTATGGAAACTGTGAGCTAATTATGCTACCAGGAAGTTAGGGGTGTGTCCTTTCCCTGTTGTAACGTTCTGATTGGTCTGGGAAGTTTTGGTGTCCTTCTCTGATTGGTCCAATGCAACTGTGACGTGTTTTCTAATGTGGCAAACTTAAACAAAAAGTTTATAATATTGACTAAAACGTTGAAATTAAACACTTAAATAAACGCTAAGGTTTTTTCCAAATGCTAAAATACAATTTCTTCTACGTTGTAGTTTTAAAGATTGTGAAAATGTGTTTTGTTTCTTAGTTGTCTGTGACAATAAAGTCATTTTTGATCATTTTGCTCATCTTTGGTCATGAAAACATGGGCTTCTGACAAGTAAAGTTACTTGGTTTATAATCTTGTGAATCACACTCCACTTATTTTTTCTTTACTAACTTTTTTTAAATTTGACACACCTTTACCTCAGTGGTGTCAAATTCCACTGAAATAACTTGATCTCCCTCCGGATTTCCTCGAAGATGAAACTTGAACACGGCTTAGTATATGTGTAAGTAATTCCCTTGTTTGACTGATCTGTTTCCTCTGTGTCCTTTAGGTGTGGCCACTGTAAGCGACTGGCACCTGAGTACGAGGTAGCCGCCACTCGTCTGAAAGGAAACGTCGCTCTGGTCAAGGTATAATGCACTTCAATTAACTTTCAATTTTCTTTCAATGTGGCTTTCTGTTCTGAGTCTCTCTCGTGACTCTTCAGAAAGTGAACGGTTTCCCTTTGCCCTCAGGTCGACTGCACAACCAGCAGCAACGTATGCAGCAAATATGGTGTCAGTGGGTACCCAACCCTGAAGATCTTCAGAGATGGAGAGGAGACGGGTCCCTATGATGGTCCCAGGACTGCAGGTATTTGCCTCTGATATGATTTTCTTATGTGTGTTTAAATTCTATTCAAGGCTCTCTATCTGATCCTCTTGTCACCTCAAGGTTATTGACATTTCTTCTGCTTCGCTCCCATCTTCTCTCCGTCGTACGTCTGCTTTCCTCTGACTCTCTGTAGATGGGATTGTCAGTTTCCTGAAGAAGCAGGGTGGACCAGCTTCTGTGGAGCTCAAGACCGAGGCAGACTTGGCCAAATACACCTCAGACTCAGACGCAAGTGTTGTTGGTGAGTTACTTTTCAAATTTCAGTCACTCTATGGGAAAATTTGACACAATAAGACCATGGTTATTGCATCCTGATCTGAACATCTTAACTATTTGTATCTGTTTTATTATGTTGCACCGTTGAGAAGCCTGTGACCTAAGATGTTCATTGATATATCTACACTGTAGCTATGTACACATGAAAATACATGCCTTGAATCTTGAACATGATTCATCTTTTCGTTCCCAGGGTTCTTTGCTGATGAGAAGAGCACAGCTCAGGCAGAGTTCGCCAAGGCCGCCAACGCCTTGAGGGAGAACTACCGCTTCGCTCACACCAACTCTGAGGCTCTCCTCGCAAGCCACGGCGTTGATGCAGAGTAAGTAGCTCCTCCTAATAATAATAATAATAATAATACATTTTATTTAAGACGCCTTTCATGACTCCCAAGGACACCGTACAATTTGTTAAATATTCTAAGAGGTAAAAGCAACAGAACACGATAAAAACACAAACATACCGTCATGGAGAAGACAATTAAAGTGTACTCTTGCCTTTTAGTCTATTCATTATTCTTGCTTCAAGTCCTTTGGAGCAGATATTTGCTAGATACCTTGTGCCCTTACACATTTGTGATGCAGGAAGACTTCATTGACATTTTGTGTTTTGTTTCCAGGGGAGTCATCCTGTTCCGCCCACCAAGACTCAACAACAAGTTTGAAGACGGCACCGTCCTTTTCAGCGAGGACGTTTACACAAGCAACAAAATCAAGAAGTTTATCCAGGACAACATGTGAGTGTTAAAGTTATCTCAATGTAACATCTGCAAACCTCTTGTTTCTGGTCTTGTTAGCACTGGCGAACCCATCCGTTATCTTGCACGGTAACGGCACATATTTACATGCATGGCCCAGTTCCAACAGGACCTTGTGTGTCGGGTGAGGCATCCACTCTGCAAACAGGCAGCGCTCACTCATTCCTGTTAAGTTTCTCACTTATTATTAATAAAATACTGGACTTCATAGTCTGCTTCAATGACATGATGGAAGTTAAATAGAAAATAATAAGTGGCTCTTTCAGAGTAGAAAAATAAAAAAACGGTCCTTGCCAATCATCATGGCTGCGTCATTTGACAGCTCTGTTCAGATAAAACCAACATCGAGCCAGAGAGATGCCTCCGTTGGTTTGAATGCAGTTGAAAGAGAAGATCAATATCTTCAAACTCCGCATGAAAAAGTATTACACTTAGAGATATGTGGAGACAGTTTGTCTTCACAAGTTATTAAAGTTGTCTGAAGTCATCTTTAAGTTGATATTGCCAAACAGTTTTTTAAGATGTTGTTCACTAGTGAAGTTAAAAACACATTGTTTAGTCAGTTCTCTTCAAAGTAAAAACACAAGCATGTTATTTCTACCCCCCCCCCATTTGCATTCAGGGCCCATTAGACTGCCCTAAAGAGAGTTTCCATATGTGTGCATTGCAGTGTTGAGGCAATCCATCTTGGTAGTGATTCATTCATGTGTTGCCCAGTATGTGCAATAAGTGACTTTTGTTATTAATTTACAGGACGTGTCGTAACGATCAATTTGCCTTTTTTAGTTGGAATTTCAAGCACACGTTTCTATAAAACTTACAAATGGGTTTAAGATGTTATCTACATATGGTTAACCAGTGTTCACACTTAGTCATGGGACTGAGCTGCAGCTTCCTGTACCCAAAATACACACTGCCCAATTTCCTTTCACTTTCCCTTTGTTCCTGCCTCGCCTTTCGTCTCAACAATACCTGCATGAGGTTGAAATATGCAGCTAATCAGTGTGTTTGCATTTCACCTAGTCTGCTTTTCAGGCATCTTGTTATCAGACAAACCTTTAAACAAACTAAATGATTGCACTACAGCACATGTGTCAAACTCAAGGCCCGGGGGCCAAATCAGGCCCTTGGTGGATTTAATTTCGGCCCGCAGGATAATTTCTAATCACTATTAGATCTGGCCCGCCGGTATATTGCACGCACACCTTCACTCCATCCTGAGGGTCTCCTCAGCTCAGAGCCTGAGCCCAAACATTGATGACCTTGCACCCAAGATGAGATGCCAAGTATCTGAACTAGCATCACTGAGCAGCACACTGAGTTTAATGGATGTTTCCTTCTGCACTTTTTCTCTCACGACAACAGGGCATGTTTGGTTTCTCTTTGAGGGAAATAGTTTTTTTGGAGCTGTTGTTGGCCTGTGGAGAAATGTAATCATAAGAAATGACTCTGGAAAAGCTGCAGATAGAGCCATAAGAAATGAATGCAACTGATTATTTAATGTTGTTTTTATAGGCAATAATTTAAGCTTTGTTAGTTCCAGGTTTAAAATGTGCAATAAGTTAATTTCAATAAGTTCTGCAATAAACATTGACTGGTACCGTTTTTAAAATGTTGGCCCACTGTGTATTTGAGTTTGACCCCCCTGCACTAAACCGTCTGTATCTCTGTATGTGTGTTTGTCCTAAAGCAACACTTGTTGGTTTGAATTCCTTTTTGTAAACTGATTCATCCTCCCTCTCTTTTTCTCACCTCAGCCTTGGAATCTGCCCACACATGACAGACGACAACAAAGACCAGATCCGGGGGAAAGACCTGCTGGTGGCTTATTATGAGGTTGATTATGAAAAGAATCCCAAAGGCTCCAACTACTGGAGGAACAGGTACGTGTTTCTGAACTCTCCCCAGGGCCGACGTTTTCTCCTTGAGCTCAAATCCCATCTTTTCTATATTCTTTTTAAACACACAAATGGAGTTTAACTATATTTAAATGAAAGAAACACTTTGGTTTTGACTTCCCCTCCCTTAATTACAAACATGAGAAACCGCTGCTGTCACTTACGTATTTTCATCCTAGGATTAGAGAGGCCATTTTCTCGAGATCAAAAGTCTGACTTTTAAAACGGACCAACAATTTCCTTTTTTCCAGGGTGATGAAGGTAGCCAAGGTCTTCCTGGATCAGGGCAAGAGTCTGAACTACGCCGTGGCCAGCAAGAGCGCCTTCGGCCAGGATGTGTCCGAGTTCGGCATGGATGGAAGTTCAGGAGAGCTCCCCCTGGTGGCCATCCGCACCAGCAAGGGAGACAAATACATCATGGCTGAGGAGTTCTCGTAAGTCATGATGAATGTTTGCCCCACAAGTGCACCAGAAGAACACACACACACACACACACACACACACACACACACACACACACACACACTCTCTCTCCAGATGTTTTAAGACTGTTTAACTAATTATGTTTGTGTGTGTTATCTAGACAAAGAGAAATACTGTACAATCTCTCATTCAGATTTGTAAAAGTTGTACAGAAAAGTATAATTAAGAACATCCATAATATTCGCCTGTTTGCAACTTACACATGATATATCACTTGTTTATAGACTCTATGTAGCACTACTTCTATTCTATATTGTATTTACTTGTACTATTGTATCTGTTGGAGGAGCCTGTGACCTTAGGTTTTCATCGACGTAACTAAACTGTACGAAGGACAATAAAAGCCTTGAAATCTTGAAAATGTAAAAGCTTTGGAAAGTGATGATGTTTCTTGGATGTCTCTCCCCTAAACAAGTTGTGTTCTTGTTCTCCCGACAGTCGTGATGGCAAAGCTCTGGAGCGTTTCCTGCAGGCTTACTTTGACGGCTCGTTGAAGCGTTACCTCAAATCAGAGCCCATCCCAGAGAGCAACGACGGACCCGTCAAGGTGAGACAAACACACACTTGCCAACCCTCCCGATTTCATTGCCCTCTCCCGGTTTCCTCCCGGGGGCATATTTCTCCCGATTTCTGACTAAATCAGATTTACTCAGGACTGTTTCCACTCTGACTTTAATACAGCTACACCATTGTTTGGTTTCCATGGTAACACGTCTCTTTAGTAACGCGCAACTGAAAGTCTGAGAGGGTGAAGCAGATAGTCACAGAACAAGAATCGACAACTCCACCCTCTGCTCACCCCTTTCCTGTAAAATACAGGTCCAGCCCACACATATGCTCCATCAAGGATGGTGCTACAGGCCGCAAGGCAGTGCACTTAGAACTACAATAAGCATGTTAATGTTAATCTAACAGCTCCAGCGATCCACTAGCACCCCCCCCCAATTTTGCTCCCGATTTCTGAGGTCTCAAGGTTGGCAAGTATGGACAAACATCCAGACGGATTCTTCATTTCTGTGCTGTTTATTTCTATGAATTTATTCCAACTGTGACCTTTCGTATGTTCTCACTTTTTTAATACTTAATGTGTAGTAACAAATATACACGGATACTTCGTCCTTCAATACAGCCAGATCCTGAGTTCAGCCTCAGGAGGTTTCAATTACATTTGTGTTAAGTTTTGTAAGGGTAGCAAAAAAAAGGTTTATTTGAATGATTTAGAGCTTTCTGAATTTTCCGGACCTCTTGCCACTATGTACCAAGCACTAATTCTGACTTTACATGCCGACGATGTAACAGTAAAAAGGACCTCACTCGTGTATAGTCTTTAATACATTGAATCCATGATGATTAAACCTGCGATGTGTACCCTTTGTGTTCAGGTTCTTGTGGCAGAGAACTTCGACTCCATCGTGAACGACGACAGCAAAGACGTGCTGATCGAGTTTTACGCTCCGTGGTGCGGACACTGCAAGACCCTGGAGCCCAAATTCAACGAGCTGGGAGAGAAGGTGAGGAAACTGAAACAGTGCTCTGAATAAAAACTGCAGATTTAACCATCAAGAACTGGGCAAAGAAAAGGTTTGGGGTTGAACAGTGTCAGTTAATCATTTCAGCTCTGTATTCAATGAGTATAAGCCAGTTTTCTTTTTAGCTTGAATGGTTGCTCAGACTCTCTGGATGTTGAGAACAAGCGCACTAACAGTTTCTCTCCTCTTAAAGCTCGGCAATGATCCCAACGTTGTCATTGCAAAGATGGACGCCACAGCAAACGATGTGCCATCTCCATATGAAGTCAGCGGGTGAGTGTTGAGTATTCAGGAAGTAAAACATCCGTCCGTTTATATGTAGGCTGATTAGTTACCCCAACCTTGATGGAATCCATTTTGGATTTGGGAACCTTGGATAAGGTGCCACTTTTTCTTTTAGGCTTGGTTACAGAGTTTAATATTTTAAAAGTATCTAATGGTTCAGTACGATATATTAATGATTTGATTTCCTCCTCAGATTCCCCACACTGTACTTTTCCCCAGCTGGAAGCAAGATGAGCCCGAAGAAATACGAGGTAAGAATCCCTGATCAATAAAACAAATTAAACTCTTGTTTGTCCAAGCGGCAAAAAACAATCCACTGTCCCTCCCATGGCGTTGTGGATTCTGACTTCTGACCAAACATGCGAGGTCGTTGTTATGTTGCATCGGTTCATATTTGTTTTTCAATACGGGCGGCCAGCCTACAAACATACATCAAGATGAACTCTGTTCAAATGTATGGAAAGGAGTTTGCGGTATATTCCAACCATAACAAAAACTGACTATCATGCACGGTGGATAACGTGTATGTCCATATATGGAATAACGATGGGACAGCAGATGGAGACATTAGTTAACATGCAAATCCCAGTATCATGTACAAATATATATATAAATAAAGACTGTGATGTAAAATAGGACCCAAAACATTGACTTATAATCCTATTAAAAATAAAAATGGCTTCAGTATTTGTGTCTCCACTCTGCTAATTGTCCCGTCTCTCCGCTCGTATTGCAGGGCGGCCGCGAGGTGATCGACTTCATCGCCTACCTGAAGAAGGAGGCCACCAACACTCTGGTGGTGGTGGAGGAGGAGAGCAAGAAGAAGAGGAAGAACGACGATGACGGCAAGCTCGAGCTATAAAAGCTCCAAACAGGAACTCAACATCCCCTTCACAACAGGAGGAGGAGGATTGGGGGAATCCATGCAAACAAAGGACTAAATTATATTCCACTCTCTTAGTGAACTACCGAATGCTCTGAGGCCGAAACAGACGGTCCCTTTAGGTCCTCCGCTGCTCTGGGAATTCCGTGGAAGGAGGAGGTGGCCAGGGCCTGCCCGATGTTTAAAAACAAAAACAAATTCTTAGGGAAGAGGGGACAGCTTTTTGAAAATTGAGATTTTTATTTCCCTTGGTGTGTCTTCTGCACCTCAGGCTGATGCACTTTGGTCTGACGCCAGTCATCTGTCGCTCTGTTTTTTTTGTTGTCGTCGTCACGGGGATAATGGTAATGGTGAAATCCTTTTTTTTTTTTTTTGTAACGTGTCTTTGTTTTTGTACATTTGGAAGGATTGTGAAATAAAAAGGCCCACAAAACCAAAACGTACTGTATGACCTTCATTCAAACCTCTTGTTATTCCAAATAGTGTTTAAAGTCAGAGCATATAATGATAAACATATAGGGCTGAAACTTTCCTTCAATTGATCTTTTAATCATTTTATCTATTCGTTTCTTCTGAATAGCAGAATGGTATAATGTCTTTAAGTTTCCAGAGTCCAAGATCTTCAAATACCTTACAGAACAAAACCTTGATATTCAGTTTATTATGATATACAACAGAAAGGTATTCAATCTTCATATTTAAGAAGCTCAACATACACCCCAGCACGTGCACTCTGCATCGGCCAAACGGCTCGCTGCACCCGCACTGCGAGGGGGACCCAAGTTCCCACCAGCAAAAACACGTGGCTCGTTGAAGCGTTACCTCAAGTCAGACCCCATCCCAGAGAGCAACGACGGACCCGTCAAGGTGAGACAAACATCCAGAATGATTCTTCATTTCTTTGCTGTTGATTTTTTATGAATTTATTCCAACTGTGACCTTTTGCATGTTCCCACTTTTTTAATACTTAATGATGTGTAGTAACAAATATATACAGATGCTTAATACAGCCAGATCCTGAGTTCAGCCTCAGGAAGTTTCAATTACATTTGTGTTAAAGTGGACCTATCATGCTATATTTTAATAATATAGTGTAGGACCATACCTATATAAGGCATATTTATACTTTTTATTTTTCAAAATACCAAACAGATCATGCATTTTAGCCATTCCTCATTTCGCACTGTCTTTGCATGGGCTGATTCTCTGAGAACAGCACCATCTACAGGCCTGGCATATGTACTACAGCGTCTCCAGCGCTTTCGAACGGCAATCTCCGTGGCTGTCTCCTCCTGATTGGTGGAGTTGGCCCAATAGCTGTAGCGCCACTTCTGTGACGTCATAGAAGTGTTCAAATCTGGATCAGTCTTTATCAGATCTGTTGCAGCCCCTTTTTAAGAGATTTGGCTAAGGAGGAAAATAGAGAGGGTTGTGTTTTCTGACACTTGGTGAGTTCCCTGGAACACCGGGGACACATTCATGTATAAAAGACGTACAAAAGTGCATTTTGCATGATAGGTCACCTTTAAGTTTTGTAAGGATAGCAAAAAAGGTTTATTTGAATGATTTAGAGCAGAGCTTTCTGAATTTTCCGGAACTTTTGCTACTATGTACCAAGCACTAATCCAGCACGTGCACTCCGCTCTGCATCGGCCAAACAGCTCGCTGCACCCGCACTGCGAGGGGGACCCAAGTTCCCATCAGCAAAAACTCGTGGGTTTGCTATCCTGGCTCCAAAATGGTGGAATGAGCTCCCCATTGAAATCAGGACAGCAGAAAGCTTACACATCTTCCGGCGCAGACTGAAGACTCATCTCTTTCGACTCCACTTCGAGCGATAGAATTACTAACAAAGGATTACTAACAAAGCACTTATATACTAATAAAGGGCTGGCTTATCTAAAGCCAGTTGAGTAGCACTTGAAATGTTTTAGCTCTATGAAACCTGATGTACTTACACTGAACAAAAATATAAACGCAACACTTTTGTTTTTGCTCCCATTTTCATGAGATGAACTCAAAGATCTAAAACATTTTCTATATACACAAAATAACCATTTCTCTCAAATATTGTTCACAAATCTTAAAAGATCTGTGATAGTGAGCACTTCTCCTTCCCGAGATAATCCATCCCACCTCACAGGTGTGGCATATCAAGATGCTGATTAGACAGCATGATTATTGCACAGGTGTGCCTTAGGCTGGCCACAATAAAAGGCCACTCTGAAACGTGCAGTTTTGCTTTATTGGGGGGGTCTGGGGGGGTCCGAAAACCAGTCAGTATCTGGTGTGAGGGTTAGGGTTAGGGTAATGTTGTGAATGGAGTGGCCCATGGGCATGGTGGTGGTGGGGTTATGGTATGGGCAGGTGTATGTTATGGACGATGAACACAGGCCAAACGATTCACAACATTACCCTAACCTTAACCCTCACACCAGATACTGACTGGTTTTCGGACCCCCCCAGACCCCCCCAATAAAGCAAAACTGCACGTTTCAGAGTGGCCTTTTATTGTGGCCAGCCTAAGGCACACCTGTGCAATAATCATGCTGTCTAATCAGCATCTTGATATGCCACACCTGTGAGGTGGGATGGATTATCTCGGCAAAGGAGAAGTGCTCACTATCACACATTGTTTCAGATTTGTGAACAATATTTGAGAGAAATGGTTATTTTGTGTAAATAGAAAATGTTTTAGATCTTTCAGTTCATCTCATGAAAAATGGGAGCAAAAACAAAAGTGTTGCATTTATATTTTTGTTCAGTGTATATGATTCTGTTTTCTTCAAGTTTGTATTTTGTTGGTCGAACGCACTTATTGTAAGTCGCTTTGGATAAAAGCGTCAGCTAAATGCAATGTAGTGTTTTTTTTTCTTTCCTAATCAATTAATTTAGCAATTATTCCACAAATGTAAATACAATTTGCTGGTATACGGCTTACATATATTTATCTTGTGACACACTCTGGTTCATTCATGAGAACATGTAAACTGAGTGAAGGAGTCAAATCTGAGACTACGGAGTATTTGACCTCTGAAAAATGACCCGGTGCAAACACTTTTATTGAACTAATTAGTCGTAACAACAATTCTGTACAAGCAACTTCCTGTTCCAATTTCTGCCATTAAATAATGCTGATACAAAACAAACAAAGTTCTACATCCAAAGAAGTGTGGATTCACAGGAAGCGGATTCCTGCTCCGAACTGGACGCCGTCACAGATCCTGCAGGGAACGGAGGAAACGGTTCAAATAAAAGAATATCAAGAATAAGACTTTCAGTGTGGAGTTAAAAGGTACTCTTATATAGTCAGTATCACGATAGTTAATCAATGTAATGCTGCAAACTAATACATTTTAACCACCTATACAATCGAGTAGGTTTCCTCAGCTTAATGTACTCTGTGCTTAGCCTTAGAGTATTTTTTATGCTTTATTTTGCCAGAAGACGGAGCTTTCCCACGAGGAACTGAAAGTGAAAATATACTATCTTCAAAGCCACCATTGAGAAAAACAGTAAAGACAAGTTTCACTTACTGGTGGCAAGATGCAGCCGAGAACATATTCTGAATATAGTGTATACTTAGACTTACTTAAAGATAGTGTTTTGTAATCTTTTGTTTAATTGACATATCTGAGAATTGTTGAGTTGTTTTCTGTGGCTATGGCAGGACTGTAAATTAATAGACCGACTATTGACATTAAACAAACCCACTTCAGTCATCAGGTGCAAGCTTGACAGTGCTCAATATTTCCTGCATTACTGACACATGTAAACAGATTTAAGAGGTAGGGAGCCCACCTGTCCAGGCAGCTTCAGTGTGAATGTTTGTTTCCTTCCTCAGCAGCTCTTACCTGTCTCCGCTCTGGACTCCCATGGGAATACAGTAGTTCAGCTCCAGCCTGGCGATGTTCCCCAGACGCAGCACGAGGCCCACTCCGTACGACCAGCGGATGCATTCTGCCAGTTTCTTCAGGTGAGCTTTTGGCCCCTCACCTGAGTGAGAAAAAAAAATGTTTTAATTTCTGAATGTATCTATTATATATATATGTCTACACTCCACACCTTCCAAACCAGAGGGTAGAATACTAATTCAACCTAGGGCTGGGCTACAATCTGTTATTACAAAAGTTAGTTTAATACTCGATTCTGATTGGTCAATTTGGACATTCCGGAGGTTCTTCATTTTCAATAACAGACCACCACTAAGGAGAACAGACCGTTGCTAATGAGGATCAAGGGACTATGTGAAGAGTTAAATAAATGTAACGTCACCTGTGGATAACGAACATATATTTTCTCCATCGGAAAACACCATAGAATCATTTTTGAATATAATTGTATTCAGGGTCCCGCTCACCTGGTGGTCAGTTTTTATGAATGACCGCCTCTCTGCACACTCTCCGCTACTCCATATTGTGATACGAGACTAGATATCACGATCGAATGAACCCAAAACATTACAGAGGTGCTCGTTCTGTTATCTTCTCACCATAGTTGAGGTTACAGAGGTTTCCGGCGTTGAGGAAGAAGTGCGTCCTGAAGAGATCCCCGAAGCCCCCCTTGCCCGGCCTGAAGGGCAGAGGGGTGTAGAGGTGCAGCCCCCCCGCCCAGTAGCCCTCTCCTCCCAGGTAGTCTCCTGCCACATCAGTAATCAAAGCACACAACATTTAAATAACCATCAAACTCCAACGTTCACCAGAAGCTCAGAGGGGGTAAGGTCTCACCTTCACTCTGCGGGCCCAGACTGTACATACTGAACCCTCGGATGCTGGTGGGGCCGCCCAGATAGAACCTGGGAGGACCACAGAAACACATACATTTCCACATGTATATTTTCCACATATATATCTTTTATTTTTTTACTATTTTTATTTCTGTTTATTTCTTATGTCATAATTTCTCATGTACATTGCCTTGAACAATACGTTTTACAAGGCTGCTGCTGCAACGCAAATATTTCCAAAATTGGGATCAATAAAGTACCTACCTATCCATCCATCTATCTATCCATCCAGCCGTCTATCTAAAACATACGTTATGTAATACAGTTATGGGTTTCCAGATGTGTTAATATTCATATTATTATGTACTTTCGTATTTCAATGCTTTTGCAACAGTCCCATGCCAATAAAGCCAAATATAATTGAATAAATGAAAACGAAAAAATGGGAAATAAGTACTTTTTTTTTATTGAATCTAGTTTTCTCCATTGCAGCAATTTTCCTAAAATTGCCTAAATTGTGCAAACTTGTACTCCCTAAAGATATGTCAGAAAATGTTGATATTTTTAAACCAAGTCTTTTGAATCTGGCTAAATGTACTGTTTTATAATTCTTTGGTTTGCCATACATCCTTATTTATGATCTTTTTCATTATCTTTGTCATAACCACACTCCATCCCGGAAGCTACGATCGTCTGGACAGGATCTCCTCTCTACCCCCCGCACCAGGTTGCGGACTTTCGGTGACAGAGCTTTCAGTGTAGCATCCCCCACCCTCTGGAACTCTCTCCCCCCCGAAATCCGCAGCGCCCCAACCTTGGACACTTTCAAAAAAGCCCTCAAAACGCACCTTTTCACCAAGGCTTTTCCCACTATATAGTTAGTTTGATAGGTTTATTTTTCCGCTACTTGCTTGCCCCCCCCCCCCCTAAATTGTCTGCCTCTTTTCCCCTATTCCCCCCCCTACCCGACTTGTAAAGCGACCTTGGGTTTCGTGAAAGGCGCTATATAAATATTATGTATTATTATTATAACGCTACTGAGAAATCATAAAAAAGGAACTCCCTAAAACTACAAAACTTGCCTTAAAATAATCCCTTATTTAAGTTTTCTTCAATATCAAAGTATTCCAGAGATAGATGTCTTAACGTACACGGGTACTTTGCAAACACAAACTTCTAATAGTTAATTTCGTCAACACTTTTGTTGTGAATTTGGTGGAATGTAAAACAAATACAGGCAAAAAAAACTGGGCTTATGTTGTTTTGAGTGCCACGACTTCAAACACTCTGGTCTCATGCATATCGTAATAGTTTATAATGATGCGGTGCATTTTGTTCCTGTACCTGTCTGCTATGCTTGTTGGCTTGTCCCCAATGGGCAGCAGCAGACCCCCCCACATTGATGCAGAAAGGACCTGGAGGAGAAAAGGGTTTAATAAAGTGAATGTATCTACTAAACAAAAGCCTGAATATGTTACTGGAATCCTTTATTAGGATCTTGAAACCCAGAGAAAACAGCATTTTTATTAATGTGAAT